>NC_137053.1:4407500-4502500 GCF_032717465.1 Coenobita brevimanus | reverse complement strand
CCGTGAATCGTGTAGGTATCTGTAAATTCTGATAGGTATTTGACTCTTCTTAAAGTGTAGTCTTTAATAGATTGTCTTACACTCTCTGTTGATTTTTGAAGACGTGTTTGTTGGCGAGATGAATTTTCCGGTTAAATCAATATAAACTTTACTGATAATCTAGTTTAATTTTTCGTACTGTTATTAACCTGTGTTTTGTCTGTGTTGCATCTTCCTCACATGCTGAAGAACCAGTTTCCTTTTATGGTGTCAGGGATTAAACTAAAAATGGGTAAGGGTAGGAGGGGGTGTGGGATGGGGGGAAGGGAATTGGTGGGGGTTGTGGTAGGGAAGTAGGAGGGAGTGGGTTGGGGAGGATCAGGGTGAGCGTGGAACGGAGGGAGTAGGAGGGAGAGTAGGATGGGGGAGTGGGAAGAGGTAGGGTGGGGAGAGGAGTAGGTGAGTGTAGGGTGGGGAGAACAGGAGGGGGATAGGGTGGGGAGATTTGGCAGGGGGGTGGGTTGGGGAGTAGGAGAGGAATGGAGTGGGGAGGAATAGGATGGGGTGGGGTGGGGGAGTTGGAGGGGGTTGGTTAGGGGGAGGAGTCTGGGGGGGGGCGTGGGGTGAGGAAGAAGGAGGGAGCCTGGGGTGGGGGAGGAATAGGAAGGGGTGAGGTGGTGGGAGTAGGAGGGAGAGTGGGGTTGGGGGGAAATAAGAGGGGAATGGGATGGGGGAGTAGGAGGGGGTGGTGTGGGGGGAAGGAATAGGGAGTGGGGTGGGGGAAGTAGGAGGGAGGTGGGGTGAGGGAAGAGGAGGGAGCGTGCAGTGAGGGGACAAGGGGGGAGAGGGGGGTAGGATAGAGAGCCGTAATAGGTCATCTCCACTTCTTACACTACAACGAGTCAGCAAAGGACACTAAGACGTAGAGAGCAGTGGCGTTGGACATCGTCACACTGAGGACAGAATTGGACGTGGGGCCACAGTAACCAACAGTGGGAAAGCGTAGTTAATTATCTATGCGTACGACTTAAAATATTATCTTTTTGCATCATCGTTGAATATATTAAACTACAAAGGACAGCAAACAGCAGCCGACCTAATGATCCTATGTGTCTGTTTGTGAGAGGTAGGACTATACCGTAACTATATCTAATTCTGTGAGCTGAAAATAAGGATAGTAAAGCAAGAAGTCTTTACTGTGGGATGGCGACTGAGGACATGTGAAAAATGCACGTGTTTCGTAAATAAAAATCAAGGGTTTACTCACACGGGCTTCTCAGTTAAGGTAATACGGGCTCTACTTTGACGCTCTTTATCGGGTCGTTTAGGTCGGGGTAAAGATTGGTATAAGAACACCCCGTTTCACCTGACCACGTTCTCAGCATTTACCTTCCCACTGTCACCTGTCTCTCGTCTGGTAGCTACGGAGAAGAGGAATGCACAGAGCCTGGCTTGGTAGGAAAAAAGGTGTTCGTTGTCCTACTTTTATTCCGACCTTCGTGATCGTACAGTTTGCGTGAGAATATGATAGATTTGACCCGATATCCCTGAGTATGTCCATTTTTATCCCAGAATGTCCGAATTGGTCCCAGAATATGTCCATTTTTACCCCAGAGTGTCCATCTTTATGCCAGAATATGTCCATTTTTATCCCAGATGTCCACTTTTATCCCAGATGTCCATTGATATCCCAGAATGTTAATTTTTATCTCAGAATATGTCCATTTTTATCTCAGAATATGTCCATTTTTATCCCAGGATATGTCCATTTTTATCCCACAATGTCGAATTTTATCCCAGAAGATATGCGATTTATCCCTACTTGCACGATCGTAATGTTTGCGTCAGAATGTGTCCAATTTCGGCCTCAGTGTGACAAGGCATTAAGGCTGATTGCTGGAAAAAATAAAATAATCTTGAAAACAGACGATAAACATGACCTTCAGACCTTTCTTTCTCTTCTTACAAATCGGCTTCAAGATCTCGTAAAACGTAATGTAACAAGAAAGGTTAATCTCACGTCCAGACACATACACTGAAGGATAAAGTATTGGGTCACCACAAAACAACACAAAACAACGCGACGCAACTCAAAGCATTACGACACAGCGTAACACAGCACGTCACCACACATACTAGCCAAGCCCAACACAACATAACACAACCATCGTCTGGTGTTAGCTGGAATATAGGACTAGAGTTGTTCAGATCGTGAGAAGGTTAATGCTGACAGGTGAACAGATCAGCTCGTATGACTCACTCTTAATTAAATCGCCTGGAGTTACCTGGAATAGAGGACTAATATTGACGCAATTAAGAGAAAATTACCTGACAGTCCAACCACCTTACAAACGTGGAACCATCAAGGTGTATTAAACTCTTTACAAGTAAAGACGCCTGACAAGAAAATATGTCAGGTCGGGCTCAAGAACTTTTATACCCCCCTTCCCCTCCCCCTCACTGGACTGGTGCGTACAGGCAGAGGCAAAAGTTCGCGTCTTCGTTGCACTGCGTCTCTCTTAACACAGGCATGTCGCTCACTGCCCTCCTCGACGCATCATATCAGAGTGAGTCATCTGTGGGCAGAGGCACATACCAGGCCTCTCTCAGCTCATGAATATTAGCCAGCAGAGGAGAGGTAGTGTACATGTAGAAGAAGTGCAATATTAGGCCAACTTTTGTACCCGCGTGTACAATAATCCAGTTGGATGAATACACACACACACACACACACACACACACACACACACACACAGTTTTTCTTATTAGGGTCACCAGCACAGAACGAGGTAGGGAAGCCAAACAAAGCCACGCCCAGAACAGGTCATAGTGTCACCCCGACCACCCTTCGCCCACTGCACCTCACCCCAGACACTCTTAACTCCCACCTCCCTCACCCCGATCACCCTCACCTCCCTCACCCCTCACGAACGAGCCACCCAAAACCCATCCCCACTCACCCTCCACCTCCCTCACTCATCACCTCCTTCGCTTGTCATTTCCCTCATCCCTCACCTCCCTCATCCCTCATCTCCCACACTCCTCATCACCCTCACCCTTCATCCCCACCCCTTCCCATCCCTTTCACCGCCACCCTTCCACTTCCTCCCCCCTTACCTCCTCTCTCCATCACCCTCTTCGGATTTCTGACACCGAAACCCTTGGGAATTGTTTTTTTTATTTTTTTCTGATGTGATGTAGTGGTATGTGACGGAGGGGAGGCAATCGTAATGGGATTTAGTTGCGATGGTGTTGGATGCCAGATACCTCTTCAGTGCGATGATTTATTAGCCTGTAGTTCTTTCATCATAACTTGGCCTAGATTTGCATCCTTTCGCACCTTATTGCACGTAGCTCAGTGTCAGAAAAAGACGATGCTACGGCTCTACATACTTTCCATTGCACATCATCGTGACTGGCATCATATTCTAGTGTTAATCTGTTGTTGCACCTCAGCCCTCAAGATGGAGAGATGGTGATTTTAGGCCAAGACAGAGTAAGATGACTAAGTTATTCTTGCCACCTCCAGACGATTTTATTCAGCTTAGGAAGACTCTCTCGTAATTAAGGGGGGATTAATGAAGACTGCCTCTAACCCCACCAGTTCGAAAAATCTCAACAAAGCTTAATAAAATCGTCTGGTAGTAGCAATAATAAAATGAAAATAAAGCTTAAGAAAATCGTCTGGTAGCAGCAATAATAACAAAAATATAAGCTTAAGAAAATCGTCTGGTAATATGAATAATAAAATGAAAATAAAGTTTAAGAAAATCGTCTGGTAGTAGCAATAATAAAATGAAAGTACTAATATTTGCCATCCTAGGACTCAACCCCTTCAGCCGGACGACATAATAGCCATTCGTCTGATTCCTCCTGCTGTCAGACGATTTTTTTCAGCCCAGGAGAGACTGTTTTGGAAGGGGGGTAGATGTGGCTTTAAATAGGAATGAGGTTAATTATGGGGTTAGTATATAGACTTAAATATATATAAGGGTAAGATACAGCCTTCATTATCCCTACTCAGTGAAAACCCTCCCTTGTGCTGTGGAAAACCGTCTGGAGGTAACTTGAATGAACAGGGGAAAAATCATAGGTTTGGAAGGACTAAGGCGATGATGTGGGATGTTAAATTGATGTTGGTTGTTAGTAAGTGATGTTGTGGGATGTTATTAGGTGATGTGGTTGTTATTTTTCTAATCTGGTGATGCTGTGGATGTTAATGTCGTATTCTGGTGATGTGGACGTTATTGTGTTAGTGATTTTAAGGTAGGTTATTGTCGTGATGTGGATGTTGTTGTGGTGATGTGGATGTTATTCTAGTGATGTTGATGTTATTCTGTTATTGTGGTGATGTGGATGTTATTGTATTATTCTGGTTATGATGATGTTATTGTAGTGATGTGCTTGTTATTCTAGTGACGTTGATGTGATACTTTATTATGGTGATGTTGATATGGACGTTACTTGTGGTGATCCTGTAAACATTAATCCTCTTTGTTGTTATTCTCTTATTTTGGTGATGTGGAAGTCCTTGTGATGTTGTTCTGGCGATGTTGTTCGTTTTGGTCGGCTGGGTAGGCAAAGCTGCAGGCAAGGACGGACACACAGCCCCAAGGAAGACCAGAAAGTGCCTGTGAGTGTTCTTGTCTTCTGGCTTCATTTCCTTGTGGAGATAATGTTACACCGCCACTACAAAGACTGACGACGAAAACAACAACAAAGACTTCAACTTCGAGCAACGACAGCAACAACAAAGATAACGACACTTTTCAACGACAGCAGCAATATTAACAATAACAACAACAACAACAAAGACAACAACACTTTGGAACAATAACAACAGCAAAGACAATAAGACTTCGCAACGACAGCAACATCTAAAACAACAAAGACATCAACATTTAGCAACGACAGTAGCAACAGCAGCAGCAACAACAGCAACAAAAGACAACCACAATTAGCAACGATATCAGCCTCAGTGTATTTAGGATCCAGTGGGCGAAAATTATATCCCTTTTAATTTCCCCATAAGGCCATCAGTAATAATTGTAATTTTTTTGCTCGTAACGATGGAGAATGAAACTTATATTGATATTACATTTTTTGCTCGAATTTAGTACGTAAACCACCTGTTAGATTTAGTACATCGTCCTTGTACACTCTGAATGTATGTGTGAATGTATGTATATATGTATGAGAGAGAGAGTGAGAGAGAGGAAGCTAGTAACACCCCTTCCATAGCTATTCATCATTCATACTTGACCTTACGATTCTCTGGTAGTTAATTGTAGCATTTTTTTTTTTATACCCAAACAATACATGTAAGAGAAAAGAGAATATGGGGGTTAGGTAGACCAGTAAGTGACAGGAAGAGAATATGAATGACGAAAAGGCAAAATATATAGGTAAGAGAGACGTGCTAGGCATCTGCCTAAAACGGGGCGTATCTGATTCCCCCCCCCCCAGTGGTGTCTCACATCACACACACACTGGGAGATGACCTTTTTGCCCCGTCACACCTGCCCGTCCCCGTCACACCTGCCCGTCCCCGTCACACCTGCCCCGCCCCGTCACACCTGCCCCGCCCCATCCCACGGCACGGCATGATGGGGAGAAGGGGTTTGTTGTGGCAATTCCTCTACACCGACACACCATACACTCTCTCCCTCTCTCTTGGCACCGTGTATAGATTTTTCAGTATAAAAGTTGATTATAAACAGTAGATGTGCGTGACGTAGGCTAGGACGTATGGGGGACAGAGTTTAGAGATGCATAAAAACAGTGAGATTTAGTTATCTGTCGCCTGGGTACACGTAAACTTGAGTAGGATACGTGGGAAATCGTAACTGTAATGTTAGCTGAGCCACTGTGAATTATCTATATATACTTTTCTATCTATCTGTGTCTATTTCCATATGTGTGTGTGGCTGTCTGTCCATATCTATCTACGTATCTGTCCGTCAATATCCATCTATCTATCTGAACATGGTAATTTAGGAGCTGATACAAAGGCAAGAATTCCAAGAACTTGACTGTAATGGACTCCAGGTAAAAATTTTGACACATGGCTGTCCAGTACATACCTGCGCTAGCATATTGTAGGTAACCATAAGCATATTGAGCGAGTGTGAGTTAAAGATATACGACAACAAAGGATAGACAGATAAAAGATAGCTACCACAAGGCTCTCTGTACATTAAGGGAGGTAATGTAGGAGCCCGAAGCTATTCCTGAAAGAGTTAGAGATACAAACAAAGGAATTACAGGTAAGCGTTTGCTATTACACGGATATGTAGTGATTAAGACAGGTACTATAGCTTGGGGGCTCTTCCTGTGTGAGTGAGAGGTAGAGGTACAGAGGTGCAAAGGAGAAAAGGTATAAGAGGACCTTCACCTGAACCCGTATTCCCGTCGGATAAGGAAGCTCCCTAACTCCTCTTCCTAGGCGATTTATTTTGCTAATTACGCCTTACCACCCTCTTGTGTGTTTAGTCATTCTGTTATCGCCATACTCTGCAGAAATTACGTGGAAAATGTATAAACCAGACCTACCCGAAAATAAATCGCTAAGGAAGAGGTGCTACGGAGCCTTCTTAACAGGCCAGAATAAGGGCTATAAATTTTCTCATCTAGGAAAAGTGGAGTCTGTTGCAAAAAGCATAAATGCCCTTCAAAATTCTAAGTTAAATTTATAGAATGGGGAAAAATCTAGACAAAAGTTAGCTATCACATGTGGAGATATATGAAGACACAAACAAATGAGGAACTAAAGGAGCGTTGTTGTATTGATGTGGGTGTGACTGAGAGTGTTATGAGAAACACTGAGATGGTTTGGCCACATGGAGGGGATGGCGAATGAGAGACTGTCTAGAAATGTGTATGTGAGTGACGGGAGGGGAAACTAGGTTGAGATGGAGGGATGAAGTGGAGAGATATAATGAGACAGGGGCGTGTGAGCTGGAGGGAAGACAACCAAATGGCGGAGGACAAAGCGACATGGAGGATGTCTGTTTGTAGCTACCCTTTACGGGATTAAGACGTCTGTCTGTAGATGGATAAATAGATGAAGAGATAGAAAGATAGTTAGACAGGAAACCATAGCTATTCTTCAGTGATCAAGATTTAGGTAAGAGATACAGAGATGAAAAAGATAAACCTAAGTAAATGCTGGCTTAAATGAATGTACAGTTGAGGACAAAAGTTTTCCTGAAATTCCACCGCATCAACTTCACACTTAGGGTATGTCCGTCATTTTCCTCCCTGACGCATCATATCATAGAGTATAATCTATGGTCGGAGAAATATACCCAGGCCTCTCTCAGCTTAGGAATATTAGCCAGCAGAGGGAAATGAGAAAATAAAATGTGTAGTCCTGTTTCCCTGACTGTGAGTAGGTTTTAGGACAGGTAGTGTAGGGTATGTGTGTGTGTGTGTGTCTGTCTGTCTGTGTCTGTGTGTGTCAAAGCGAAGGGGGACGCTACCCGATAAAGACTAAATACTGTTGTTTTATACTTTTCTTCCTTTTCCTTTACCTTTCCTAGTTGCAAAATACATGTTGAAATTATAAGTAACTCTTCCTGGTAATCTTTGAGCTGGGAAGTTAGTGAGGCTGAGTCCTAATAATCTCTAGTTCAGTGGAAATCAAAGGGTTGGCAAAGATATAGCGCGTTTGCTCTAATTTGACAAAGATCTGCAACACCTTTCATTTCAAGCGATGGCCAAGTGTAGTTCTCTCGCTCTCTCTCTCTCTCTCTCTCTCTCTCTCTCTCTCTCTCTCATCCCTTTCATCTTCCTACCAGCTCATCTCCCCTACCTCCCCTCACTCACACCCCCACCTCCCCTCACTCTCACCCCCACCTCCCCTCACTCTCACCCCCTCCTCCCTTTACCTCCTCTCAATATCCCTCCTCTCTCTCTCCCCTACAGGTGCGTCAATCTAATTCCCACCAGGTAATAGGGCGTATGCATGCCGGCCGCTACGAGCCCTACCAGAGACTCATGGGCCAGGTAAGCCTCTCGTTGTAGTATCTATAGTGTTTACCTCAGATTAAAATATTTTCCTTGTCCTCTAGCTTCAGGCGAGGGAAAAGAGGTCAGTATACATTTGCTTTGATCCTCGGCTTATCTTGAATGAAATTACCAAAGAAGCGAAGATGCAAACACGTATATATATGAATTTCCTTTTGGTTTCCATATATCTAACTCTCTTATCAGCTCTTTATTTTCTCGGCCACCCTCCTTTAAATTCTGTGTTTGTTTTCAGTCTAGAGTCAGTATATCTGGTGGAGTTCTTAACCTATTTGCAACTTTCCTTCCTCGTCGCCACATCTCTGAGTAAATGCGGAAGAGCAGCCTAATCACTGCCAAGACAAGCCTTTAGTGTGATCTGCGTGAAGATAATTTGTTGTGACGGAGGAGGCGACTTAGGTTTGTGCTTGTTGACTACACGAGGGTGCTGGAGAGGGACGCCTTCGTGTGGTGGCATTGATGTAACTGGGCTGTGGAGATGCCCGGTTATACGAGCGTCTCTCAGCTTCCTCCCTAGCCCCCTTGAAGGAGGATAGTGGTCTGCAGGAGAGGTGTAACTTCAGCCTGCAATCCACTGGGTTTCAAGTCCAAATGAGCCCAGGGTTGCAACTCCTCCTCCTCCTCCTCTTCCTCCTAGATCTCGTAGTCATAGTCTACTCTGTAACAAGCAGCCTCGAAAGGACCATTAGGTCTTTTGCAGTTTGGGGCTTGGGGACGGGAATTGTTTTCACTCGGTTTGTCTGTCTGTTAACAACTTTACGTGAAGACTACTGGTACGATTTTGACTCAAATTACAGGGATTATTAAATTTGGGGCCAAATTGGGCCAAGGCTCGGCTGTAGGCCCCCAAAATGTATTTTTTTTTTTCGCCATAACTCCTTTCAAATTCGTCATATCGACATGAAATCAAAACCTAAAGGTGCATCATTCAAATCAGCATCCTGTAACATACCTCATTACATCAGGGTAGGGGTCAGTGTCAGGTGGGTCGGGCCTAAAATTTCAATGGGCATAAAATCGTCAATTTTCACCCGATTACTCCAAATCTGATACGTGACATCTTTGGCTAGATATTCTGTTGTGTTTATACGTCAGCACTAAAGTGACTGCCGGGGACGGGTTTGCTCTGCCTTGGCACCGCTTCTTGTTTATTTATATGCTTATTTATGTATTTTTCACTCCACTCTTCGCCCAAACAAACCTCATCTGTGGTCTCAGTATAAAGATATAATATGTTTGGACGGGATCTTTGGGCCATTTTTTTTCGGAACCTCAGTCTGTTCACATCCATACCTGAATTAGGATCCTTGATCTGAAAGTAGACGGTTGCGTGTTGTAGTGTGGGGGGATGTTTGCTTGACGCTTTGCTTATCAGTTCTGTGAAGGAATCTGTTGTTTTGTTTCAACTATATCTCTCTGTGTCTGTTTCTCTGTGTCAGTCTATCTATCTGTGTGTCTGTATCTATGTCTGTCTATCCATATATCTGTCTGTCTGTCTCTGCCTCTGTATGTTTGTCTGTCTGTCTGTGTCTCTATGTTTGTCTCTCTGTCTCTTCCTCCCTCAGCTATTTACTTCCTCGAGGTGTTGAAAGCAAAATATTATTAAACAGAAAATCCCTTGACAGGAAAAGTAAATAAAGAGGCGAGATGAACATAATATTTTTACTACCAGATTCTTAAAAATTTTCTTATGTCGTTCTTGGTGATTTAAAAATAATAATGTTAAAATTAATAAAATAGAGATAGTGCTGTGCGTTTTAAATAGATAGATAGATAGAGATGATAGATAGAGGTAGATGTATTGATGAACAGATAGATAGATGACGGATGGATAGGTAGATAGATATAGATAGATAATGATGGATAAATAAGTAGGTAGGTAGGTAACTTGAGAGAGAGAGAGAGAGAGAGAGAGAGAGAGAGAGAGAGAGAGAGAGAGAGAGAGAGAGAGAGAGAGAGAGAGAGAGAGCATGTAAGAAAATTAAGCAATATTCAGAGGGAAGGATGGTACAGTACTGTTGAATTACCCAGTTTATTATACAGATTTTCCCAAATTCTTACATATACTAGCACTATAACAACTATCTAGATTTTAAAATATTCACTCCTAAGTCCAATGCATGAAGCCTCGACATAGTTTTTCTCTAACTATACTCCTTTTACTCTAACTTGGTCTAAACCTGACATCTCTCCATCTTGAATGCCGAGTTGTAACAAAAGAGTAACACTAGAACATGATGCTGGTCACGAAGAAGGGATATGGAAACGATGTAGAGTCGTAGTATTGTCTTTTTCTGCCACTAAGTTACGTGAAATAAGCCGCAAGATGACTTAAATTTGGGCCAAGTTAAGGTGAAAGAATTATGGTGCTTTAAAACGGTTTGCGTCTATCTTTGTCACACTCACTAACAATCCCAGGCTCATCTCCAACAATAACCCGGTGAACTGCAGGATGACGTTAACCTCCTTCTACAGTTCACAGTTTCAGGGGGATACGGATACGGAGGAAGTTGAGGGACGTTTGTATAACTGGGCAGCGGAGTCGACCAGTTATATCGCTGGCACCACGCGAAGGCATCCCTCTTCAGCACCACACTCACGAATACGTATCAGACATCAGATAATTTCACACTGTCCCGATTAACGATACACCCACGCGTCCCTTAACAAAACAAACGGTGCACAGAGTTGAGAGGCGTAAAACTAATCTCCCCCACACACTCTTCCCAGAACCACCCTATTAGAAAGAAAAGCAAACTTGATAGGAAGTCTAAAGCTCTTTTACGATATAGTCACCCACAGTATGCAGATCATTAAGTCACTATTGCACATTTATTTCACCCTGGCAAAAATCGCTAACTTCTTTTAGTTCAGTTGAGGGCCAGATGTCATCAGGTTGGCGAGTCTACATGACTAATAACCAAGGAGATTCATGCGTACCTAATAAATAAGACGCATCGATTTTATGCAACCATGGACTTAGTGATGGGTCCATCTCTGTTCCTCATTCGTATTAGTAATGTCTTGTCTCTCGTCCATGATCCCATTTACTTATATGCAGACGACTCAACGCTTCACAGTTCCTTTACACTTAACCACCTATTCACAGATCTGTAAATATTTAACTTCCAGCTCAGCTTAAATCAAGACTTATCTAAGGTTATTGTGTTAGGACAACCAAATATATCCTGTTTACTAATATAGAATACTTAACTGATTCCAGTATTGCCTCAGTGCAACCAGTATTCCCATCTTTAACAGTATGGAAAATCTTAATGTTTTGCCTAACAGTACCCTCAGTTGGACCTCTCGCGTTAGATCACTTGCTAAAACCGCATCAGGAAATTTAAAATATTGTACAGAATCCGTAACGTCTTGAGTGACTAGCATTTAGCCATAATTTACCAATCAGTGTGTGCTTTCAGCTCGATTATTGCTCATCCTTGTGAAGTGGGTTTGGGGAGGATGCACTAAAACAACTGAACAAAATTCAAAACAAAGCTATGAGAATACTTGATAAACCAGCATTTTTTAATGAACTACCTCCCTTACAAGTAAGACGGAATGTTGCCTCCCTTGCATTATTTTAGATACTTTTATGGTAAAAACTCAGCTGAAGTTGCATTCATTATGCCTCCTGTCACTGCCTTCCCTCTTGTTACAAGATCATCTGGTAGCGCTCATGCCTGGACTGCTACACTGCAAACTTAATCCTATCAGAATTCCTTTATGCCCCGAACCACTTCTGTTTGGAATTCGCATCCCCAGAATAGTTTCCCTCCAAGTTCGTCCAACCTACAGCAGCTCAAGTCCAACTGTTACAGGATTTTTTATGAATGGAGGACGCATGTAATATGGTGTACGGATCTTTCAATTTATTTTTCCTTCCTCTATTCCTCTTTTGTTAAAAATAAATAAATAAATAAATAATAAGTTCAGGTTGTAGGAGTGGCAGAACTTAGGTGAATTCAGGCGGATTGTGCTGATGCTGAGTAAGTGAAGGGGTAGTGGTAGTGCAACAGGATTCACACACTGCCCGCAACCAACTGAGAAGTACTGGGTTCGATTCCCTGGCCGGCCATACCTCGAAATAGGGACGTGGATGGTAAATGAGTTGCGTGTCATGGTCGGGGGGAAGACTGGCGCTTAGCAGAAACTGATTATCTGCCTTAATGACCCTTGTGCAGTCGATAGTGGCTTTAGATATATCGCAACACCTCTTCTTCAGCGATTTATTCTGCGTATTACACCTCAGTATAGCCTCTAATGCAAACTACACCGATATTAAAAAGATTGAATTAACACATACAAGAAAATATCAAAGTGTAATATGCAAAATAAATCGCTAAGATAAGGGTGTCACGAAGCCCACAGTGAAATTCGGACAACGATGGGTGGTACTTTCGCGTCCGCCAAGTGTGTCTCAAGAGGGGGTTAAGACGCACTAATTTGTTATTAATGTGTGTGTCGGTCCTCGACTCACCTGACATCACTCACCTGAGGAATTTATGTGACAGCGACCTCATCACATCACCCCCCCTCCCCTCCGCTTCTGTGTGTGTGTGTGTGTGTGTGTGTGTGTGTGTGTGTCTCTCTCTCTCTCTCTCTCTCTGAGCCAGTTTAGTCTAGTAATGACTGATCTCTAAGTGGTTATTTTTATTTTATTTTTATTTTTTTTTTAGTGTGTAATGTCAGCAGGGGAAGTACTGTGGTCATCGATCCTTAAATGAACTTAACTATGGTAGCCTAGCCTCGGGCCCTACACCACGAAGCAAGTAATAAATGACTAGTTTACTTTTTTCTTAACTTCAGAATGGTCATCACAGTATAATCACAAAGTTCCATTCACCTACAGACACCATATTTACCGACACGTGCAATTACTGTCACTAACTAACTTCACTGACGCCTTCACTAACTGACACTAGCTTCACTAACTGACACTAACTTCACTAATTGACACTACTTAACCATTAACTGACACCTTCACTAACTGTCATTAACTTCACTGACACCTTCACCAACTGACACTAACTTCACTAACTGACACTAACTGGCACTGAGTTGCAAATAACTATCACCTGCCACTTTTTAGTTTTGCTTTTTTGATACCATGTCTTCACCGAATTTCATTTCCCAGAGAACGTTGCACACTTTCTTTCACTCAGGTACTTTCACTGCGCCACTGATCAATATCTCTGACCATAACCTTGGCCTTGTGACCTGCAAGGGCCCGGCACACTTGCATGGAAGTTATGATTGGTGAGATAAAACAAAGCATAGTGTTGTTGTTCGTGGTCGTGGTGGCGGTGGTGGTGGTAGTGGTGGTGGTGGTGTGGTGGTGGTGGTGTAATGTGGCTCTAAGCTGATTTGAAACGTGAAACCATTGGACTGCAGGCTGAAGTTGCGCTTCCCTGCTACTGTTCATTATCCTTTCAGGGGTTAGGGAGGGAGATGAGAGACGTTTCTGTAGCTGAGTAGCAAAGTCTCCCCGCTATATCGAAGCCACCACATGAAGGCGTTTCCAGCATCATATACAGGGTTAGTACAGCCAGAAGCTAAACCTTGGACTCGCCTTGTGCCTCGTTTCTTCTCTTCCATCACAAGTTTTGGGTTAGTGTGTCCGTGTCATTATCCCCACACGAAGAGGATGTATTTTGGGTTGCATATTTGTTCTTATTGACAGACAATTGTAGTTAAATTTCAGGAAGCATCCCTGGTGGTGAAGGGATTAAAGACGGCTATAATTATTCAAAAAATATCTCGAACTGAATTAAATAATCTCAGGGAAGCAAGAATAAAATAAGAAATACACCGCTGGATTGAAAAAGTTAACAGTGTACTTTATAACACTTTTAACTCGTTATCTGGGTGCAGTTATTTGTTGGAATACTTGTCTGATGCGAAATTCTGTAGCGTTTTATTAATCAGTCAGTCCTTCAGCGAGTTACCTTGGCAGTAATAAAGCAGGTTGAAGATGGTTACATTCACTGTCACGTTTTGGTATAACAGAGGTCTTAATTAAGCACAACTCGTCCTCCCTTTATCTTTTACGATGCACTTTGAGAGAGTGAGAGCGTTCCACTGCAAACAGTATTACTCATAAGTGCTCATAAAGGCCTCAGTACTCACATAAGCTTACCCCTGTTATTATTTTGGTGCATTGTTATCATCTAATGCTCCAAGGGTTATGGTGGTTTTGTGTTGGGTACAGGTGAATTAGATAGTTAGTTAGCTTAGTAGTAGTAGTAGTAGTAGTAGAAATAGTAGTAATAGTGGTAGGAATAGAAGTAAGAGTATTAATTGCAACCCTAGGCTCATCTAAAAGGGAACCCAGTGGACCGCAGGTTGAAATTAACCCTTCCTCTGCAGTCCATCATCCTCTCTATCATCCTCCTCTATTTTTTTTTTTTTTGGAGGGGGGAGTAGGGAGGGAACGTATGTATAACCAGGTGTCGGAGCCACTCACGTGATGTCTGCGCCACCACGTGAAGGCGTCCCTCTCCAAAACCACAGATGCGTCACTAATGTAGGCCTCATCACTTTTTACCCGAAGAATTATGAGGCTCCTTCATACTGTTCTGAAAAATTTTGCTGGGCCACGAATGTTACATCACTGAGTTTCCAAAGACATTGCTCACCGTCTCATTATTTATCGTTAGGGAGGTGTTTCAATAATAGTGTTCGCAGTTGTAATTTGAAGTAAGAGCCTTCCACTGTAAACACTATAATCCATAAGTGTTCGGAGTTCATCAGTACTTACACAAGGCCACGTATATTAATATTTTGTAAGTTCGTTTGTCATCTAATTTACTCTTGATTTTTTTTTTTCACTATGTAATCATAATTGACAGTTACAAGTGCGTCTCTCTCTCTCTCTCTCTCTCTCTCTCTCTCTCTCTTTCTTTCTTTTAACCTGGCAACGATCCTAATCCCTTTCAGCTCAGATGGTGGCAGACAGGAGGGTAAATTCGCCTTTAGTTCAGTCACCACAACTTGGCGGAGAATTCGTTCTTTTGTAACCAATTTCCCGTAGCTCAGTGGCAGAATAAGACGATGCTACAACCCTACGTCCGTTCCATAGCACTTCTTCGTGACTAGCACCCTAAATTCTTGTCAGTGTCTTATAACTCGGCATTCAGTACAGAGGGATGGCAATTTCACCCCTAGTTTAAGTGAAGGGAGTCTAGTAACCAAGGAGACTCATTCCTACCTCACAGCTAAGGCTTATCACATTAATGCCGCCGCGACTTAATATTCTGATTGCGAGAGTGACCCAGTTCCGTTAGATAAAAACTAACCGACTATACCGGGTAGGTCTTTTCATCCCATCGTCAACATCATCACCATCATCATCATCATTTACAGTTTTTCTTACCTCCCCCATTGAAGGTCATGGATCATCGTCATCATCATCATCATCATCATCATCATCATCATCATCATCATCATCATCCTGACCCATTCTGCCGCCTCAGAATGAAGCGAGACAGAATCCAGAAACGAGGGAGGAACAGGTATGAGAGTGGGGGAACTATCACTGACATGCCTAGTGAAATAGTGAAATGGACCAGATACTCACTCAAGCAATATTTAAGCCCACGGAATCCTGGCTCCACCTCACCGGCCAAACCACCTGCACATAATACATTTTTCCTTTCTTTCCTTTTCTTTATTTTCCTTATAATTTCCCTTCACATACACCTCACAGATATACCTTAGCCATTTGTCGTTTATCGAATATAGCCCATTATTGTTTATTTATTTATTTATTTGCTCTTTCTTGACGATTATCTTAAGTTTCTGCGATATTATTATTATTATTTTTTTTAACGTAGGGTTTAGATAGAACCTTCTTAAGTCCCTTCACTGCTAGGGTGCTCTCTTAAGCTGAATAAAATCATCTGGGAGTTGCAGGAATAATGTAAATAATACGTGACACACACACACACACAAACACACACACACACACACACACACACACACACACACAATTATAACTCACTCCCTCCGGACCTCATAAGATACAACCCAAATCACACAATACCTTTCACTGTCCTTCCTACTCCATCACTTGAAGCACAGTTTAATTCTTAGATCTGTTTCTTTGTATGTACATAGCTCACCATAACATTCCTGATATTAGATTTGTACAAGATAAAGAGGTCATCATTTTCACATTTTTCCATCACCAGCATCATCATCATCATCATTATCATCATCATCATCACCATTTTCTGCTAAGCAACGAGTGAATATTTTGAAGGAAGCTTAAACTGATGAGGCCATTCCTAAGTTAATTAAGATCGTTTGAAGGTAGTGAGATAAACACCTGTTCACCTCATCTCTCACTCACTGTCACAAACTCACCTTCGCTCCAACTTACATGTCCATCTCTCTCTCTCCCATTCTCTCACCAACCCACCTCGTTACTCACTCCCTTCAGTATTTACTCATCTCATCACGTACCTGCTTCATCACACATCCATCTTCTTGCTCATTCATCTCATCACCCACACACTAACTGCTCACGTACCTCGTCACACACCCATCTAATCACACACTCACTTCATCACCAATCCACCTCATTACTCACCCTCACCTAGCTTATCACCTACCCACACCCGCCTCATCACACACTCACTATATCACTCACCTGCCTTAGCACTTACCCACACCCACCTCATCACACATCCACCTTTTATCACACACTCACCTCATCACACCCCCACCTCATCACACACCCACGTCATCACACACCCACCTTATCACACACCCACCTCATCACACACCTACCTCATCACACATCCACCTTTATCACACACCCACCTCATCACGCACTCACCTCATCACACACCTACCTCATCACACATCCACCTCATCACATACTCACCTTCTCACTCTCACTCACTTCATCACACACACGTCATCACACACCTACCTCATCACACACCCACCTCGTCACGTACCCACCCTATCACTCACTCACACTCACCTCATCACACACCACCCTCATCACACCCACCCCATCACTCACCTCCTTTATCACACACCCACATTATCACCAACCCAACTCATCACGTACCCACCTCATCATCCACCCACTGCTTCACTTACTAACTCTTATCACCCACCGTCTTATCAACCCATCTCATCACACACTCATCTTATCGCTAACTCACCTAATCACACACCCAGCTCATCACTCACTTCACCACTCACTTACCACATCACTCACACACAGGTAAGGCCATCATAGCACCAGGCACGAATCACCAGCACAAAAGGCCACTCACCTGTTCCATCATCATGTTGGTGTTCTCGGCGAAGCGCTGTTTGCACATGGGGCACACCTGCTTGAGTGAGAACCGACACGTGTTGCAAACCAGGTGTCCTTTACGGCACTGATGCAGGGGCGGCGCCATGAACCCTTGACACCCGGAGCAACAGAACAGCTTCAGTAGGTCCTCGTACTCCACCAGGCGGCGTGAATCCTCTGGAGAAGTTGTGCCGTTGAGGACCAGCCCGTTCGTGCCCGGTGCGCTGGAGGAGGAGGACATCTTGCTGGTACGGGAGGACAGGCGGCGGCTCAAGTTGCTGCTGAGCTTCCGCAACCGGGACGATTTGCTGGAGTCGGCGTCAGAGGTGTTGATTTCGGGAATGTCGAGCCAGATTTCGTTTGGCGCGGTGGGGCTGGTTGCAGGGGACCGTCCCGGGTTGCTGAAGAAGCGACGGAAGCTGCGTGAGATGACGGAGCCGCGGATGATGCTTGATGAGGAGGGTTTGGTGCCTGTGGCCGGGATGTCGTTCTGAGAGGAGGATGTTGACAGCTGGGACACACTACCGCTCCGGCTGTTGCCCTCTGAGAGACTGCCCCGACCTGGCACGGTGGGTGACAGCGATTCTGGCCCGCTGAAGGAGACGCTGCGGGGCATGTTGGGTGCCAGGGTGAGCGTCATAGTCTCATCCCCATCCGACGCATGACGTCTACTACTCCCCTCCCCACCCTCCGACGCATGACGCCTGTTGTTGCTGCCCTCTGCTCCTACAGTATCCTCTCTCACGGCCTGCATGGGTTGGACCATTCGGGCAGGGCTGTTGTCGCAGCTTCTGGTCTGTAAATCAGTCCCTTTGTTTGGTATGTGGTGCGGGGAGAGGACAGCCGAATCACGAACGGCAAAGTGATAGGATGGGTTGCGTACCACACGAATGGTGCGGTGGGCATTGACGTTACAGGTCCTGGAGTGTTCTTGCTTCACGAACATGGGATGCTGCATTGGGAGGCCTGCGTCTGTGCCGTCGTTGGTGTCGGACAGCGAGCGTGGGCGGCGTGTGGGGGATTCTTCAGCGTCATCTTTGTCAGCGTAGGAGAGGGTTCGACCACGCTGCACAGAGGAGATCTTGTGTCTGGTGAGCGAGGAGCTGATGTCCACGCTGAGACTCGCCTCCACCACGGGCACGTTGATGGTCTCCACGGCTTCCTCCATCACTTCGTCCTCCACCTCCATGTTCTCCACGTCCACCGTCTCCGTCACCACCCTCGGCAGTCCCTCCTTCATGCTGTGTGTACCGACCCTTCCCTCCCTCATCTCCCTCGCCTCTCTCCCGTTCACCATCACCTGGCACTCTGGCGGGAAGTGTTTGTTGCAGTCCTGGTATACGGATTCAGTGGAGAAGTTACCGTTCAGTCCTCCGCCCCACGCCTCCTGTACGTCCTCACATGACTCGAACACAGACAGGTCCACGGACGAGTCAGACGCGCCCGCCAGTCTGGGGATGGGGCCGGGCATGGTGATGGTGGAGCTGACGCGTTTATTTATTTATTTTTATGTGTACGACTCTGGGCTTAAATTAAACTTGACAATCCGTTGCCTAAGACCCAGCACTCCTGTGTACTAACTCACTCCCACCACTACTGAAGCACACCTCAAGTTTCTTAATTTTTCATACTTTGGTGCGTAAAATCAGTAACACAAGTGAACGCCTTACTCCTTGCTATATTGGACGCTTCGTAAAATCAGGTACCTGACGTTAACTCCAGGAAACACACGAATCCCTTCAATCTGTTTATTTTTGTAGTTCCGCAAAATCCAGGAAAAACACCTCAGTTCCTTAATTCTGTATATTTTTGTTGTTCCATAAAATCTAGGAAGCGCACATGTTCCTCATTTATATTTTGGTTGTTCCGTAAAATCCAAGAAACACACCACCGTTCCTTAACACTTCCTATTTTGGCTACTCCTTAGAGTCAGGAACCTTAGGTAACTCGAGGGAAATTTGACAATACGTTCCGGTAAAGTCAGTCTTGGCGCAGTGCACAGTAGTATTATGCAACTTGGTGAACAGTGGCTGCTATTTTGGCCCCAGGCGAGATGTCAATGTATTTGTGTGCTTGGCTCTGTTAGTAAACACTCCCCGACCGCGAATCCAACGCTATTTATATATCCCTTCACTTTTTCCCTCAACCGCGGTGGGGGGAGAGCAAAGGGGTGGAGGGGGCAACACACCTGCGCGCCTCCCTCTCTCCGACACCTTTCTGGCACTGGCACTATGACACTCACAGATTTATTCTCCTCACTCCTCTTCCCTGGCACTTGGAGTCTGGACGAGATGGCGGGGGTAAAAACTGAATTCCCCCGAACTCTGGGCACATCACCGCCCCCACTCACTGCACTGCCCTCCTTGTCACCTCACCAAGACAGGGGAGTAAAAATGAAGGCACCAATATCACTGCACAGCACCGCCGAAGTCGCAGAAGCAGACCATTGCAGCTGAGGTCAGTGCACATTATGGTCGACGTGGGTGCACATCACGACCCTACACACTCTCACTGTCGTCTGGGAATTCAGCAGTACACTAGGCGCAAGCACGGCGTGGGAGCACCGGGTGGAATAACACTCTGCCTGGCTTCCGTCGGTCACTGTGTTAGTCCCGCCCCGCGCAACCCATATATATACCTTCTCTTACCACCTCCCCGCCCACCCCCGCCTCCCTCACGCCCACCCCCACCCACGCACGATACCGGCAGCCGTATTCTAGGCGGCTTAGGAGGCTTCGTACTAGAAAATTCGTATGCGTGGCGTGATAGGTGGTCGGGGTGGGCAGTGTGGTCGGCCCTGATATACGCCAGACCACCATAGAAGGCGTCCCAAATTTCCAGGGGATATCCTCAGATCCCCCTAAACTGTTCCATTAAGCCATCCCTTAATTCCACCTGGCCACCCCATCATAAAAATCGTAGGTACTTCGCTATTAAATTCGTAGTATCTCATCCGTAGCGATTTATTTTGCTTAACACATTATTAAGTTATTTCGAGTGTTTATGTAGTTTTAATATGTATTTAGTTTGTATCCCGACACAGAACAGAATATGTAAATGCAACCAGCTAAGTAAATCGCTGGGGAAGAGGTGCTACGGACTCCATAAAGCCATTAAGAATATGACTTAGGACGGTGTGTTCGCTCTTTAATGAATTTCCTTTTCCCGTATCTGGTGCTTTTAAAGAAAATAAATTTCATACAGGAGAATAAGCTCTAATGTGCAAAATAAATCGCTGAGGGAGAGTGCAACGGAAGCCACAAAGCCAGTTAGTATACGAGCTTGGGCACAGGGCGGGTAGTGGGTGTGCAAGAGGTCTTAATGGCAATGAGGGTGGTGGTGGTGGAGATGGCAACTGGTGGTGGTGGATGGTGGTGGAGATGGCAACTGGTGGTGGTGGATGGTGGTGGGGATGGCAACGAGAGCCGTAGATGGTGGTGGAGATGGCAACGAGAGCCGTGGATGGGTGCACTGATGACGTTAATTGCCCGTTCTGACAACTGGGCCCCGTTAATACACATGCCACTATCCACCGTCTAGATTCCGATCGTGTTGATAAGGATAATGATCATAACTCCCAGTCCCCTCCCTGTCCTCTCCTCTACCCCTGTCCTGTCCTCTCCTCCCCGCTCCCTCTGTCCTCTCCTCCCCCAAAAAATAGAAATAAAAACAAAAATGCCGTTCTGGACCATTACCCTGACAGTCCAAGGCATCGCTTAATGTATTAGTCATTTCAGTAACGAGGGTGACTTCTTGCTGACCCCCGCCATCTCCCCTACAGCTGATAGGGAAGATGAAAATATTATACTCTTTTTATTATAACTTGACCTAACACTGTCATCTCTCTCTCTCTCTCTCTCTCTCTCTCACACACACACACACACACACACACACACACACACACACACACACACACACACACACACACACACACACACAAATCAAATCTCTTCAATGCGATAATTAAGAAGATGGTGAACAGTGACTTTTCAATTTCATTACAGCTATTTAGGATTCAGATATATATTTTTATAATATTATGTAAGTTTCATAATTGTTCGACTAAAATGGAGTGGTATTACTGTCTGCAGCTGTACGCCATTATCATCACATCATCATCATCATCATCATCATCCGAACATTTTTCCCTCTAAGAAATTGGGTGAATTAAATCCAGAAAAGGAAACGGAAAAAGCAAAAGCAGAACTGTCAATACATACATGCGTTCACTCATCACTCAGGCTTTCAAAATACTGTATTATAGATTTTTACCTTAATTATCCCAGATTTTCGTCCATTCGTAGCTTATTTCACGTAGCCCAGTGGCAGAAGAAGACAATGCTACGGCTCTACATCCTTTCCACAGCACCTATTCGTGACTAGCACCGTCTTCTAGTGTATACTATTACAACACAGTATCCTATTTGGAGAGATGTTAATTTTAGGCCTGGTTTGAGTAAGAGGAGTGTACCAGCAAGTGTACAGTATGAGTTTACTTAGTCAATTTCTAAACTTATAGTCTAAAATTAAGGTGAGAAGCAGGGGCGTATATTCGTACATGGCAGAATGTATTCACACACACACACACACACACACACACACACACACACGTTGCCGTATCATACTCAACTGAAAAGAGGACAGTAGTCAGCGAAAAAAAAAAGAAGTGGACGCAGGACAAACTACAGGTATATAGCTCACGAATTAAAGACATACTGCAACATATGAACGTAAATGTTATAGAGTGGACACAATATAACGTGAACGTAAAATATGTGTGACTGTATAGGACAAACAAACATACAGTATATAACCATTTGAGTCCCAGGGTTGCTGGGTTTGAGGTGTTACTGGAAGGGTACTTAGCGTACTGCCTTCCGCCTATCGGCTCATAGTCACAAAACTTATAGGTCCGAAACCCGGAATTCCCCCATTTATTAACTGGTTATTCCGCTGGACCAGTGTTCTCAGTGAGATAAAGTTATGTTGCTGTGAGGACAAGATAAAGGAAGGTGAAATGTGGAGAGGATGATGTCAGTACGAAAATGAAATAAGTTACTCGTTGTCGATTCTTTGGAATATTATTCACCCACTGTTTGTGAAGTTTCACGACAACAGTTCTTAAAAGCGAAAGAACTCCTTTGTCTCGTCAGTAAATCGCCAGCCAGGCATCTTCACTGGTACACCTGAATCACTTAACACTAATACTCCTCTTCGGTGCTCCTTCCCCGCAACTGCCCTACCGTCAGTTCCGTGAATGTAAGACGCATGAAACTGGGAATTGCGTGTGTTTCTTCCTGGTGTGTTCTGGGCATAGCGGAGAGTATCTGAGTAACTTCCTTCCGGCATACCATATTGCACTCCAAACGTAAACTGACAAATTTCTTCTCCTCACGTAGCCCTTCAGTTTTAGGGTCTCGTCACACAGAACTCGGAAACGGGCATTGGGTCCTAGATTGGTATTCTAAGTGGCTTCGGAGATTTCGTAATATCTATTCCTTGGCGATTTATTCCGCACAGTACACCTCAGTACCCTTTTGTTTGTTATTCATGCAGACCTTTCCATTATTAAAACGATAGTAATAATATACCAGTAGTGGCGTAGCTGTGGGAAATCACTGGGGGCCCAGACCTCCCCAGTTAGACCTTTGGCTCCCCAGTGGCCCCCCATTCGTAACTGGATTGTTTACTGTTTAAAAACTGTACAGCTGTAAGCTCCCCAGAATAGGTCTTGGTTCCATCTTGGCCCCTCATATATAGAGACCTGGCTACACTATTGCATACGAGAGAATTGTCCCATCATGTAAGTTGAAGTAAATGTTAGAAAGACACCCCATTTCGACGGACCACACTCAGGGCCAGGCATGACGCGAGTGACAGTGAGACACGTTAGGCCATGCGTAGAACCTGTCCAAGTGAAACGGGGTGGTCTTTTTCCATCTTTAACCCCGGTCCAAATGCTGCCTTCACGTGATGCTAAAATATTATCTGCGACTCCATTACCAAGTCATGCAAGACTCCCTCAGTTCCCTCCCTATTCCCTGAAAGGAGGGTGGTGGACTGCCAGAGACGGGCAACTTCGACCTGCTGTTCATAGGGTGCACGTTGAGATGAGCCTGGTGTTGCAACAAATACTACAGCTAGCCTACTACTACCTCTTCTCATGCAGTCTGATAATTTGCATCAAAATATGTCCGATTCCGATCTCAGTTTAAGGAGGCAATTCTTAGTCTTAGACCACGCATTGTTGTTCTCAGTTGAGTAAAATCGTCTGGAGCTAGGTAGACTTAAGGTGGTGATAAGCAGGGTAATGAAAGAAAATTTTATCGTCTGTGACACTGATATCCGTCAGCTGAATAAAATAGCCTAGTGTGTGATGGAATAAAACCCTCATACACAACGATCTATGTATGTATATCTATGTGTATTGAAGCGGCCGGTTTTCAGACGCCTGACGTGTGGAAGAGTTAAATGTTAGTGAAGAAGTAGCTCAATCTGACATTCCTCTTAGAAATGGCAGATCATTTTTTTTTTCTGCATTTGCATACGGTAAATTGTTCTCCTTTGTATCTTTAACACGATATTATTTATGCAGTTTCCCAGTATTTTTAAAGCTAGTAATGTTTCTTGTTTCTAGAGGACCGCCACCTGAAAACAAAAGACTTTCCACCTCATGCCTAAAACACACACACACACACACACACACACACACACACACACACACACACACACACACACACACACACACACACACACACACACACACACACACACACACACACACACACAAAGTAATATCAAGTTATATATACTGAGTTCTTGCAATACTGTTAAGCAACATAGTACCGGTACTGTAATGTCAATTTGTATAGAGCAGGCGAATCGAAGGTGCATTAGTTAAGACATCCAGCTCACTATCAGGAGAACCCGAGTTAATTCTCGAGCCGGTCAGACTGTTGGAGAAAGTTAATCTCCCTTGCCTCTTTTAACGCAGCAGTGCAAATGGGGACCTGGATATAAAGACTGTTGTGGAGTCGTTTTCTAAGGGAAGGTTTGAACTCGGCAAAAATTTTCTTAACGACTTTTTTGTAGTAAGTAGGCATTGCTTCACACCTTCTTTCTCTGCAAATTACAAGCACATATTAAAGCTTGACTATAGTGTGACTACAAACGTCACTTTACAACCACACGTAATTCATATCGTAAATAAAGGAGAAATATTTCTCTATAACGTGGCTGCAGTGTTAGTTCAGTCCGACCCACACATCATCGCATAAGTACAGAGAAGCCACCACTACACACACAAACCACCTTATAAGTACACACAGCTCGCTACTACACACACGTCATCTCATAAGTACGTACAAAACACACACACACACACACACACACACACACACACACACACCACCTCGGAAGTACAGACAACTCATCCACTACACGCCAACCAACCTGCTAGGACTCAGAGGTCGACCTGCAATCTGGTGTGGGTCTATATTTACAACCTGGTCCCTTGATAACACACCCCGCGTGCTGTTCTTGAGTGTCTCCGGAATGTGGCCCTCCTCTACACTCGCCTACCCTCTCCTCCTCTCCCTTTACCTCCTCAGACCTCCCTTCTTTGCCTCCTCTCCCCTCGCCTTCCCTCTCCTTCTCTCCTCTTGCCGCCTTTCGTTCTCTCTCATCTCCTTTCCTCTGGTTGTCGTTCCTCTCTTCATTCCCATCCTCACCCTTCACCTTCTTTCCGCTCCCTTCCCCTCACGTCTCCCCTCTCTTCCTCCTCTCCTCTCCTCCCTTTTTCTCCCCTCACCTTGCTCCTCTCACCTAGTTTGCTGGGTAGAATGAAGAAATGTAAAGTTAGTTCATTATTAGGTTTGTTACCGTTTGCTTTCCTTTATACTTCTCTGTACTCCTCTCCCCTTGCCTCCTCTCTTCTCCCCTACCTCCTCTCCTCTTCCCTCCCCTTACCTTCTTTCCGCTCACTTCCTCTCCCCTCCCCTCTCTTATCCTCTTCCCTCTTCTCTCCGCTAACTTCCTTTCCTCCCCTCCTCGCTTATCTCAGTTGGTTTTCCGAGACAGAATGATGGATTTGTGTACCCTTGATATGTGTCATTGTTTTCTTTGTATTGTGTGTGTGTGTGTGTGTGTGTGTGTGTGTGTGTGTGTGTGTGTGTGGAGGGGTTGGGAGGGAGGGTTGAGTGTCTGGGTAATGTGATGGCAGATGCTCCCTCCCTTCCCTTCCCTTCCCTGGTGCTCGTCTTATCTTATTAGTTGGGATCGAAGTAAGAAGCGCTGATATAAGCCTTGCAATGTGTGTGTGTGTGTGTGTGTGTGTGTGTGTGTGTGTGTGTGTGTGTGTGTGTGTGTTACCGGGTATGTCCTCAGTATTTTTTTCCATTTTCTTCACATTTAGCAACAGTACATACCAACACTAACCTTGGCATAATACTTAAGTCATATTGTTTACTCAGATCATGCATACACTCAGTTACTCTGCCTGTCAAGAAAATGTCTCCCTTAGTTGACTGAAATATCTTGGGGTTGTCAGAATAAACCTTTGTTGGTCCCTGGCACGTGAAGGGATAAACAAACACACATTTTACAGAAACTCTCATCTTTCCCACCCAACACTCAACTCGCTTTATTTATATATACACACTCATTTAGCTACTATGCTCCTTTCGTTCTCACTTGGCCTAAAATTGTCATCTCTCCATCTTCACTGCCCATTTGTAACCAGAGATCAACACTATGATGCAAGTCACGAAGAAGTGCTATGGAAAAGAAGTAGAGGGTAGCATTGTCTTTTACTGCCACTAAGCTACGTGAAGTAAGTTACAAAAAAGACGAAATTCAGTGCCAAGTTAATGTGAAAGAACTATAGCATATTCCCTCCATAATAGCACTTAATGTACAGTCGCAGTCAGGAATATCGCTCCACTAAGACGAACAATTATGAAACTCTTACACATTATTCTGAAAAATTTTGTGGGGTTCCGAAGAGCGCATCGGTTGGTTTCAGAAGTTATTGTTCACTCCCCCAGTATTTATCGTGACGAAGTGGATGGATATTAGTGTCCGCAGTAGTACACGTCTCACCCACACACCTAACACACACCTGACTCACTCACACACTTGTCTCACCTACATACCTGACCCACCTACACACTTGACCCACTCACACACTTGACTCACCCACACACTTGACTCACCTACACACCTGATTCACCCACACACCTGATTCACCCACACACCTGACTCACCCACACACCTGACTTACTCACTCACCTGACTCACCCACACACCTAACTCACAGGCACACCTGACTCACAGGCACACCTGACTCACCCACACACCTGACCCACATGCCTGGCTCACCCACACACCTGACTGACCTACACATCTGACTCACCCACACACTTGACTCACCCACACACCTGACTCACCCACACACCTGACTTTCCTGCGCCACATACCCATGCATCACATTTACTTGGTCATTTTACTTAACAATTGATCTCTCTCATCATTCATGTTTTTGTTGGTTATCGAAGCTCCCTAACACCTCCTCCTTAGAGATTTATTTATGCTGAGTGTGGCGGTAATCTAAATTATTTAAATGACACAGAAGAGTATAATAAGATGTAGTAAGCAAGATAAATCGCTTAGCAAGAGGTGTTAGGGAGCATCCTTAACCGACGAGAATACGATCCCATTGCTTGTATTCTCGGTTAAGGAAGCTCCGTTAACACCTTTTCCCAAGCGACTTATTTTGCTTATTACACCTTACTGTCATCCTGTTACGCAAATCCATCAACCATCGCTATATTCTGCATAAGTAACGTACAAAATGATATTAACCAGCCATATCCAAAAATAAATCGCTAAGGAAGAGGTGCCAGGGAGCTTCCTTCAACGAGGAGACGGGTCCAAGAGACATGTAAACACGTCAGGGTTGCCTCACACTGCGCACTGACGCTGTACCAGGCTTATATGCAGCCTAGTGTACAGGGATACAACGGTAAATAACTATACTTCGTTTACTCTGACTTGGCCTAAAACTGTCATCTCTTCATCATGAATGCTGAGTTGTAAAAATAGATTAACACAAAACTATGATTCCAGTAATGAAGAAGTGCTATGGGAAGAATGTAGAGCCGTAGTATTGTCTTTTTCTGCCACTGAACTACGTGAAATAAACTTCAAAAGGACGAAAATCATGGCCAGGTTAAAGTGAAAAGAGTATAGTTACCATTATTCATTGTGATGTAGGTACTGTATAAGCTTGACTAAGTGCCCTTTTCATTGTAGCCTAAATGATACCTTCTCAAATTTTCACGGATCGTACACTACCCTTGTCATACTGTCCATCTACACACCCTCGGTCAACATGCTCTCTAGAATTATTCATACATTTACATATCATCTTTGTATGGTGTTGTAAAATGTGATTATAGTTCATTACTATAATATTTTCACCTTAGCCTGGTCCAGATTTTTGCCCTACTTCATTTTATTGATGTAGCCCAGGAGCAAACGATAAAGACACAGTTGTATTGTCACCTTATTCTAGTGTTAATTTGCTGTTACATTTCTGCAGTCAGGATGGACAGGTGAGAGTGTTAGGCCATGTTGAAGTGAAAAGATTACAGTTTACTCGAATACCCAGTACTATATTGCACACAGAGAAGATGAGAGGCAGGAGAAGGCCTTGGCAAGCAGCCTGGCCGGACCTTCCTCCCTCAAAAGTTTCCTGAACACCACACAGCCTCACTCTATCTGGAACTCCCTTACACACACACACACACACACACACACACACACACACACACACACACACACACACACACACACACACACACACACACACACACACACACACACACACACACACACACACACACACACACACACACACACACACACACACACACACACACACACACACACACACACACACACACACACACACACACACACACACACACACACACACACACACTACCCCCCACAAGCGCACACTGACTCACACCCTATCAACACACTCATCAAACATATCCCCCCCCCTCCCCTCGCCAAACTCTATACTCTTCCTCTCCAACCTCCTCTTTCTCCTCTCCCCTTACTTTCTCTCTCCTCTTCATCCCTTCCCTCCTATTCTACTTCCTACCTCATCCACACCTACTTTTTCCTCCATCCCTTCTCTCCACTATCTCTCCACTTGTTCCACTCTTTAGACGGTATTTTATTCCACTTTGTACCAGATTCATGATTCCACATTGGCAGACTTTATTGAGCTTTAGTTGGGTATAATATTGCTTGCCTTTTACTTTTGTCTTTACTCATTCGTTTGTCACACACTTGGCCGTCAGATTGGAGTGACTATTAGTGACAAAACTAGAGTGAATATCAGTGACAGAACTAGAGTTAATATCAGAGTGACGAAACTAGAGTGAATATCAGTGACAAAACTAGACTGAATTTTAGAGTGACATAACAAGAGTGAATATCAGTGACAAAACTAGAGTGAATATCAGTGACAACAAGAGTGAATATCAGTGACGTAACAAGAGTGAATATCAGTGACAAAACTAGAGTGAATATCAGAGTGACAAAACTAGAGTAAATATCAGTGACAAAACTAGAGTGAATATCAGTGACAAAACTAGAGTGAATTTCAATTACCATAGCCACACTAATCTAACCACAACCACACTAATCTAACCATAACCACACTAATCTAACCATAACCACACTAATCTAACCACAACCACACTAATCTAACCACAACCACACTAATCTAACCACAGTCACACTAATCTAACCATAACCACACTAATCTAACCACAACCACACTAATCTAACCATAACCACACTAATCTAACCATAACCACACTGATCTAACCACAACCACACTAATCTAACCACAACCACACTAATCTAACCACAACCACACTAATCTAACCACAACCACACTAATCTAACCACAACCACACTAATCTAACCATAACCACACTAATCTAACCACAACCACACTAATCTAACCATAACCAATCTAACCATAACCACACTAATCTAACCACAACCACACTAATCTAACCATAACCAATCTAACCATAACCACACTAATCTAACCACAACCACACTAATCTAACCACAGCCACACTAATCTAACCACAACCACACTAATCTAACCACAGCCACACTAATCTAACCACAACCACACTAATCTAACCACAACCACACTAATCTAACCACAACCACACTAATCTAACTACAACCACACAATTCTAACCATAACTACATTAATCTAACCATAACCACGCTAGTCTAACCACAACCACACTGATGTAACCATAACCACACTAAACTAAACACAACCACACTAATCTAACCATAACCACACTAATCTATCCATAACCACAGTAATCTATCCATAACCACACTACACTGCCAACCTCAACCACACTAATCTAACCACACTACTCTTCTAACCATAACATCACTTCTCTAATGCTAAATAACAAACTATCTCCATCCCACATACAAGGCACATCACTTCCTCTTAACCTCTTCCCTTCCTTTCCTGACCTCATTTCTTCTCAACCAGTTCCTCTTTGCTGTACTCATCTTTTATACCTGCCATGACTTTTATTTTTATTTTTATTTATTTATCGTATCGTATTCCGCCATAATTCCTACACTATAGACTCATCTTCATTTCTCCCTTTCTCTAACATGAAGTTGTGTTTTGATGTAATCTTTAATATATATAGGTCTTTTACACTACCTTTTCCCAGGTTGTACGTCTGTAGTTTATTTCACGTAGCTCAGTGACAGGAAAAGGCAATACTACGGCTCCACGTCCTTTCCATAACACTTCTCTGTGACTAGCATCGTCATCTAGAGTAAATCTTGTTACAGTTGAGCATTTAACCTGGAGACACAGTAATTTTAGGCCAAGTTAAAGTGAAAAGCGTATAGATGATAATGCTCTGTTGTGGAAAACTCTTTGTTAATGGGGGAGTTAACTAAGACTATATTTAACCCCTCTAGTTTGAAAAGTCCCGCCTAAACAGAATAATTATGTTTGGCAATAGCAAAATTTTAATGGAGAGAGGGAGAGAGAGAGAGAGAGAGAGTGTCCTCTCTTCCCTTACTTTACTGTCTTGCCCACATCCCCTGCCCTGACCAGCCCCTCCTCGTCTCAACTTGCCTCTCTCCTCCCTGCCATGCTTCCCCTGCCACTCATCACTTGCCAGGGTATGACACATCGCCCCTTCAAGCACTTCCCGTCGGCAGGGGGAGGAAACCAATACCTAAGTTGGCAGGAGTGATCGGTCCTCTTAACTTCTTCAGACCGATGGAGTAGTGTTTATTCTGGCTGTTTGCGGAAGAGTATCACTAGGTTTAGAGTGTTTTTTTTTCTTTTTTCCAAATTAGAGGTGTTAGATATACAGTAGCCCTCATGAACTCCTTCACTAGTACAGGTCTCCCCAAAGCTTAATAAAATCGTCTGGAAGGAAAAAATCAGTAAAGCACGTTGTCGAACCGAAGGGGTGGACTTCCTAGGACAGTAGTGCTTCGTATTAAAAAGAAACTGTAAATTTTATAACGTGACTCTTAGGTTTTCGTACTTTGCTTCCTTGTTTCTGGATCTGGAGAGGGGCGCCTTCATGTGCTGGCACCGATATAGCCAGGTGGTTCCACTGCCTGCATATACAAATGTCCCTCAGCTACTTCCCTGCCCCCAAAAGGAGAATGGTGGACTGCAGAAAGGCAACTTAAACCTGCACTCCATTAGGCTTCGCGTTTCAGATGAAGCTGGAGCAACAACAACAATTATCACTCTTGGATCCCACCTCATCTCATTCTTTGGAGGGAAAAAGTCATGATGATGATGATGGTGATGATGATGATAACGTTATTCGCTATGGGACGCGGGGACACGGTCAGATAGACTAATAGGATATTGAGTCCATACCTTTTCTGTGTTCAGTTAATTCTTCCTCAGTTCTTGATAGCACGTCTGTAGACTTCCGTACTAATGCACCTTGACCAGTATTGAGTCACTTCATCCATAGGTCAAGAGGAACATCTCATCTTCCGTAATGATCCTCCCGTTTATTTTGTTCCAAGGCTCTGACCAACGGTGTGAAGGAAGGCACTGATGTATTCCAGGAAACCTTATTGCACTTCCAGTTATAGAGATTTTTTTTTGTATGTTTTATTTGGTATATTTACACAATGAAACGACCATTAGCTCTGCACCTGTAGTACTCGTATTTGATATTTACCAATACATCTTACTTTTTTATAATAATAATAATAGTAATAATTATAATAATAATAATAATAAAAGTAGTTGTAGTAGCAGTAGTAGCAGTAGTTGTAGTAGTAGTAGTAATAATAATAATAATAATAATAATAATAAAAGTAGTTGTAGTAGTAGTAGTAGCAGTAGTTGTAGTAGTAGTAGTAGTAATAATAATAATAATAATAATAATAATAATAATAATTATCCCATAATAATATTAATAATGGTAAATATTCAGGTTTTTGCGTCCCAAAACGACAGTTCTTTAGGTAATTCACATTCCACCAGTGGTCTGAATGTTTTTGTAGATTTGACCGGCAGTTGCTGACGATAGCTTGAAAAATGGGCCACATAATTTTTGTTGTGTGGCGGCATCAGTGGGTCGGCTAAATATTTGATCCGTGTGATGGCATGCAGGTGGCCGGTCAGGTAACACAAGCAAATAGCAGTGTGAGGTGAGTGAACCCAGAGACAACCTGCATGACGCACCACACCACACCCTCACGCACCCTCCCTCATCATACATCACTCATTCTCCCTCCCCATGCACCACTCACTCTCCCTCCCCATGTATCACTCACCCCCAGTCCCATCCCACCCCCAGTTCCCCTGTCTCCCCAAACAACACTCTCTTCTACAGCACCATTCAACCTCCCACCCCATACACCACTAACCCTCCTTCCCCACCTATCTTCACCTTCCCTACCTCCTCATGCAACACTCCCCCTCGCGTCCTGCACACCCCTCACTCCCTGCACACCCCTCACTCCCCCTTCCTCCTCAGTCACCCCTACTACACAACTTCTATTCTCCCTACTCTCATTCTAGCCCCTGGTGTCATAAGGCCCTTCTACCACCTTAGTAAGACTGATGTTAGAAAAAGGACAAGTTATTGAGCTAGCCAATATAAAGAACTCTGTTGGCGCAAGAACATTACTACTTTTGTGTACAATAGGTTCATGCCATTATCTAAATATTTACTATATGATCATAGGGATGTTATACGTCAGTCGATCACATATATAGGGAGTTTTTCTTAGCTTTTCTTCGTTTCCATTTTGGCATTTCGTAAGGAGATGATATCGGCCGTCAAAGTAGAACCCACCCAAACTTTTTTCTATCTGTTTATTGCCAGAAATCGCCTCCATGTCGCCCTGTCCCCTGCCATTTCACTGTCCTGCTCCCAGCTCACCCCCCCCCCCTCATTTTTTTTTTCTTTTTGATGTGAATAAAACAGAATACTTTAGATAAGTGATAAGGTGCGACATAGAATTATCCATGATATATTGTGCCATGACACCCACCACGACATCTTTGAGTAGAGTCTATCTAAGTTTGTTCGCACGTAGGACTGATGCAGGGACCTTGATTTGTAGGTGGATGGTTGCATGTCATTGTCTGGGGAAAATTATTTGATTATTTTCCTTGTCTGTGACGTAACCTGTGAGGATATTTGCTTGGCCGACGGGTGTTCGTGGGACGCTACTGACTGGAAACAACCTGTAGGAAAAAGCATAACATCAAAGTGAGGTTGAGTTGATTGCATCTTTTGAAGGCTGGAGTGGTCAAGCGTGTATATTCATGCACATGCCGCGGGACAAGAATCTTTCTCAGAGTTCTAGGCTTGTTCCGGTTGAGCAGTAAATAAATAAATATATAAAGTAAAAAGAAATAAGTTGACATGCTAAACTCTGGAGTGTGATGGAGGAGGGTGTGGGCTGGGGACTAGTCTAAGAAAAGGCACTGAGAAACTGCCTTTAACTCGAGTGCTAAGGATGTCCCCCATCTTAATTAATTAGTAATCCGGCGTAAGACAAAATACACTGCTTCGTACAGTATGTGTCTTTATCTGTGGAAAGGATATTCGTTATGTAATAGAGCGTGTTTTCAGTATTGGAATATTACAGCGCTCCAAAGAAAAATGTTATATGATAGATTTCCACAGTTAACCATTTACTTACATTACGATTAGTGCTTAAGATATTACAGCGTTCTAAGTGAGTCTTAAAGCAGTCTTTGTCCCCAATAGCTTCCCTCATCAGAACCTCGCATCCTCTCAGTTCTAAGTCACGAGGCGAATTCTAAGTAGTGTTCGGTTCTGGGAGGGAGGTCAGTCTTCCCGGGCATCAGGTATAAACACTTCCTCTCCAAACCAGGTGAGCGGCGTGATTTGATACCTATACAGACCCGTTTTTTTCCCGGCCAAGGAAGCCCTCTAACACCTCTTTCTTCACTAGCTTATCTGTGAGCATGACGTGGTAGTATTCACTTGGATTATATCTGTCTGTCTGTCTATCTATCCATCACACACACACACACACACACACACACACACACACACACACACACACACACACACACACACACACACACACACACACACACACACACACACACACACACAGCCATATCCCTAGCAACAATTTATCACCTACATACAGGAGAAAATGAGTGTGTATAAATCGCTTAGGAAAATGTTTAAGAAATTCTCATAAACTTACAAGACTGCGTCCCCAAGAAGAAAGAGAAGGTATATATAGGGTGAGAGGAACAAAACTCACTATAATTCACGCTCCGGTGCCATTTCCAACTTTGACATAAAAATAAATACGAAAAACACTTACCTTTGCAAACCCTTCCGTTCCGCGATATCAATATACGCAAAAGAAACATTGATTTTTAAAATACCATTTTATTCAGTGACAAAGAAAGAACAGTTGCCGTAAAAGAAGCATTGATTTGCATACCACAGTTCAGTTTTACATAAGGATTGTTTTAAAAATGCTTACTTTACAAATCATTTCATTCTGTTGTTTGAACCATACACAAGAAACACTTACTGTAGTTTGCATTCGGGTTCATTGCATGGGCCCCAAGTCTAACATTCGTGCAATGTTGCAGTAGAGCAAAATAGAACAGAAGTGATGAGCATGGTAGGTGTGATAGTTGAGGTTTGTGATGAGTGGTGGTGATGACATGGTAAAAAAAAAAAAACTCATAACCAGGTCATTCACCACACTCACTCATCACACTTATTCACTCATCACACACTTATTAACCGCACTTTTACTTATTCTTCACACTCATTCTTTCACCATACCTACTCATTCACCACTTGCCACACGCACACTTACCATATACTCATCACAGCACACAACACACTCATTACTTACTGACCATTCACTCATCACGCTCTCACCACTCATTCAGCGCTCTCAACGCTCACCACTCATTCAGCGCTATCATCGCTCGCCACTCATTCAACGCTCTCACCACTCACCCGCCACTCCTCAATGCATTCACCATTCACTCACCAGGAACCTAGAGTCACTCACCTCTGACTCAAGAATAAAATAAATAACCATCTCCTCATACATTCACATACAACCAGATACCACACATTCAGTTCTGTCTCACCACTCACTCATCACTCACTCAGGAGACACTCTTACGCAACAGTTAATTATCTTTCATCACCATTCACTGCTCACAAATGGATGGTGATATGAAAGTATGAAAGGTGCTGTTGTGATGACTGACGATGGAAGCGGTGATGCTGATAAGGAGTGATGATGATGATGATGATGATGATGATAGTAGTACATGATTGATACGAAATCCCTGGACGTGTTCTGTTCAAGTAAAGAGTCTGGGATACAACACAGCGGCAAAGAAATTATATCTAGTAGGAGTCAGTGAGGAGATGAGAGTTGAAGAGGCAAAAAGACTTGATCCTACCCTTTTTATAGGTGAAATAATTGATGAGACACTCCACATGTGAGAGGTGTATTCTAAACAGCTATGACTGAGGTTTCTATATCGTATCAGGAGCTGTGTTGGGTTAAAGAAAGCACAGAGACATCAGATTCCCCTCCCTCTGAGAAGCTGTCTAACCTGAAAAAGTAGCGTAACCTTTCCAAAACAAATCGCAAGAGAAAGACACCAAGAATATTAAAGATGACACAGAGGAACACGGAGGAAAGGGAACAGCAACGTACTTAATAGTTCTTTTTGGAAATGTCTGGTACGGAGAAAACTATAACCGAGGTACTTTATTTTGTAAAGATGATGGTAGTAAAGCAGAAAGGCACCTCCCAAACTGTCGTGGAAATAATTATATAAGTAGTTGGAAAAATGGGGGGAAAATTAAGGATATGAGACTTAAAAAGGAGAGAGAGAGAGAGAGAGAGAGAGAGAGAATTTCCCTTGCTCTAGTCAGAAACAACTGACGCTTCAAAAGTTTTGGTACATTGACCTTATCGCATTAAAAGGTGTCGTAATGACCTCTGTGATAGACATTTACTGAAGCTGGTGGAAAAAATAATGAGAGAAATTGCTTATGTTTGAGTGGGTAAGACTAAATATACAACTGAGATGTTCATTGGTGGGAAAAAAGGAAGAAATGCTGAACAAACAGGACCGTAAGGGGCACCACTGTTCAAAGCACTGGAAGAACAGTGCCTGTGTGTGGAGTGTTGCTGAGTATTGTGTGTGCTTTGCGTGTTACTGCTACTGACTGTTCCATGTGTTGCGTGTTCCTGTTACTGAGTGTTGTATATGCCTTACGTGTTACTGACTGTTGCCTGTGTGTGACGTGTTATTGTTACTTAGTGTTGTGTGTTATTACTACTGAATGTTTTATGTATCGCGTGTTACTGCTACTGTCTTGTGTGTCACGGGCTGCTGAGTGTTACGTGGGTTACTGTTACTGAGTGTTACGTGTGTTACTGAGTGTTACGTGCCTGTTATGTAGTGATGCACAGGGTCACATTACCACAGCACGGGCACTGCTCCACTGTGTGGTGGTAACACTGCACGTGACCTTATGCCTTGCCAACCCCTCCGTGTGTGTGTGTGTGTGTGTGTGTGTGTGTGTGTGTGTGTGTGTGTGTGTGTGTGAGAGAGAGAGAGAGAGAGAGAGAGAGAGAGAGAGAGAGAGACTATGTACGTAGGTCTATGTTTTTAAGTGTATGTACGTTATCATTGTGTGTGTGTGTGTGTGTGTGTGAGAGAGAGAGAGGGAGAGAGAGAGACCAATACCCATCAGTCAGCCATATACTCGTAACTGTCACACCACGTCACTCTTTTAACTCTTTTACTGCGAATTATTATTTTTTCCTTATGCTATCACCAGGTAATTTTACTCGTATTTATTTTAGGGAAAGCTCAGAGTTCAAGAGACAGACACAGTTCCCTTTAAGTTAACCCTTTCTGTTCCATGTCGCCATTATTATTATTATTATTATTATTATTATTATTATTAATATTATTATTATTATTATTATTATTATTATTACCTGTGGAGTATATTAGTCCCTTTACTCTCATGACGTATTATAGTTCATTTAATCGTACCTAAAAGGGGGTGCAATGGACAGGATGGTGGAATGAAGAGGTGAGACAAGCTGTGGTGCAAAAGAAGAAAGCATATAGTGAGTGGGTGGGAAGTAGGGGCAAGGAGGAAGTTGAGAGACGGAAGAGAGAGTTATATGTAGAGTGTAAGAGAGCGGTGAAAAGATTAATAAAGAGAAACTAAGAAGAGAATGGGTGAGGAATTTGGAAGGAATTTGAGTGTAAAGTGGAGGGAATGTAAGAAAATGTTCTGGAAGAAGGTGAAGAGAGCTAGACGGGGTGATAAAGAAGTTAGCAGGGGAGTGAAATATAAAAATGGCAGATTGATAGTGGACAAGAGAGAAAAGTGAGCAGATGGAGAGAACACTTTAAGGAACTGTTAAACATAGAGAATGAAGTAATGCGAGTGTAAGTGGCTGGGAGAAGGAGGGTGGTGAGAAGTGAGGAAGAGATCAGTAGGATGGAAGTAGTGGAAGCAATGAAGAAAGTCAAAATGGGGAAAGCCCCAGGAAGTGATGGAATGTATGGTAAAATAATAACGTATGGGGGAGAAATAATAGTAGAATGGATGTGGAAGATGTGCAGATTGGGCTGGCAGGAAGGTAGAGTCCTAGAGGATTGGAAGTCATGTATAATTATTACCCTGTACGAAGGAAAAGGGGAAAAAGAAATGTGTGGTAGTCATAGGGCATTAAACTTCATAGTGTAATAGGCAAAGTCTGTGGTAGGATACTTACTGACACGGAAATAACAGAGGAATTAGTTGAAGAAAAACAGGGAGGTTTTATGAGAAGAGGTACAGGTATGTAGATTCGATATTAATCCGTAGGTCATTAGTGGAAAAGTTTCTAGAGATGGGAAAGAAGTTATATGCAGCCTTCCTGGATTTGGAGAATGCTTATGACAGAGTGGATAGACAAGGAATGTGGAAAATACTATGAATATATGGAGTAAATGGGAAGTTGTTGAATGCCGTGAAGAGCATGTATGAGGGTGCAACGGCTGCAGTGCGTGTGGATAGTGAACTGAGTGAATTTTTCTGTCTGAATGTTTGACTGAAACTGGTTGTTCAGTCTGTATATGGAAGGGGTTATAAAAGAGGTACAAGGTTGGGCAGTGGATGTTGGAGTGGCCGTAATATGAGGGGGCAATGTTTGGAAACTTCCTAAACTGTTATTTGCAGATGATATACTGTATTGTTAAGTGAAGACGAAGGGGAGCTTCAAGGCTTGGTGAATGTGTTTGGGAGTGTGTGTAAGAACCGGAATCTAAAGGTGAATGTTGAGAAAAGTAGAGTTATGGTCTTCGAGAGAAATGAAGTCACTGAATGTACAGATTGTACAGTGAATTTGGGTGGTGAGGAAATGGAAAATGTAAATGCATTCATGTACTTGGGTAGTGTGATGAGTAAGGATGGAAATTTGGAGGATGAAGTCCTTGAAAGGGTACAACAAGGAAGATAGGTGACTGGTTCTTTGAATGCAGTGATAAGAAATAGGGAAGTGTGCATGGTAGTCAAAAAGTCGCTGCATGACAGTACTGATGCTGTACCAACTCAAACATATGGAAGTGAAACTTGGACCTTGTTGGAAGGACTCAAGTCAAAAGTAAGGGCGGTGGAAATGAGTTATTTGAGAGGAGCATGTGGAGTTGTGGAGAGACAGACTGACAAATGAGGAAGTGAAGGAGCGTTGTGGTGTGAATGTGGATGTGTTTGAAAGCGTTAGGAGAAACACACTGAGGTGATTTGGCCATGTGGAAAGGATGGAAAGCGAGAGACCAACGAGAAGAGTGTATGTGAGTGAAATGTAGGGGGGGGGAGAGGGAGGAGAAGACCGAGGTTAAGACGGAGAGATGGAGTGGAAAGGTATATGAGAGATGGGGTTGTGAGCTGGGGGGATGGCAGTGAAATGGAGGGGGACAGGGCGACATGGAGGCGATTTGTTTGTGGCCACCCCTTACGGGATTAAGACATCTGGCAATAGATAGATAGATAGTGATTAAGAATGAAGTTAATCCCCCTCAGCTTGAAAAATCGCCTCTAAGCTGAATAAAATCGTATGGAGAAAATCACCCCCCCCAAAAAATCTATCTATCTATCTATATACCTAGGCTGCTTCCCCCAAGGAAAGGGAGGTAGCCGAGACAGGACGACTCACTCTCCATTTACTCATCCATTCAAACACATTCATTCGCATCTTAGCCCCAAAGGGGAGAACGGACAGATCCTCACCGCATCACACCGCACAAGGGTCAACTGCGCAATGCAATCAATGACATCCGCAGCAGGGCCCGACAGCAGAACTGGTTTACCCCTGCCACATCATAACAGACCCATCCCCTTACCCGCACCTGACCTGACTAGCTGATCAGACCAAATGCGGGAGAATATCCCCTCAGGGCTGATCATCACTTATTCATTCACAATTTCTCTCCATTTATTTCTGTCACGCACAGCCACTCTTCCCTGCTCAACAGACATCCCTCTCGCATCCAGCGCTCTCTTCACACTGTCCATCCATCCTATTCGTGGTCTCCCTCTCAGCCTTACACCTCTCACATCAGATCTAGTTATCTTTTTCACCAATCGTTCATTATCCATTCTCTCCATATGCCCAAACCATTGCAACACCCTCTGCTCAACTCTACCAGCCATCTCCTGAACAACTCCAGTTCTCCTTCGCACTTCATCATTTCGCACTCGATCCATACGCGTCACTCCACACATACTCCTCAGACATCTCATCTCCATTACATTCAAACTTTTCCTCTCTGCTACACCCACATTCCATGTTTCAGCCCCATATAATGCAGTCGGTACCACAACACCCTCATACAGCCTTCTCTTTACATCCATTCTAAGCGAACGACATTTAAAACAAAAAAAACAGCATCTATCTGTCCTCCCTTCCATCATCATTTATCTCTCCTCCCTTCCACCATCTCTCTATCCTCCCTTTCAACATCTAACTATCCTCCCTTCTAGCATCTATCTATCCTCCCTTCCACTGTCTATCTCTCCTCCCTTCCACCGTCTATCTCCCCCCCCCTCCCACGGCCCTGAGAGTGTTATGATGAGGGGGGGGGGGTCTATATCGAGCTGGCCCACTACCACACCCCATCACACCACACCTCCTGTAATTCACACCAGCGTAAACCCCTCACATCACACCAACAGCTTACACCTCACCACACTACATTGCATCTCATCATACTACGCTCTGCCACATCACACCACGCCACACGACACGACACCACACACCACACCACACCACACTACACCAATCCACACCACACCACACCACACTACACCAAACCACACCACACCACACCACATCACATTACCCTACACAAACCTATTCCTAATGAAAATCGCTCCCCTTACCACTCCACTCCATCCCACTTCGTCACCCTATTCTACACAAAACTCCCACAAACACACTCCATACATCACACCACTCCATCCTACCACTGCGCACCACAGCATCTACTGTGGTTCCAAGCAGTCCCACTCTCCATTACACAAAGAGCACATCATCCCATTCCATACCTTATCTTACTCAAAAAATATCCCGTTTCATACCACTTGATTTATCAGATTTTTCCTATCCCCACCATCATCACCACCCCACCTCACCTGCCCTACACCCCGCCACACCTGCCCTACACCCCGCCACACCTGCCCAACATCCCGCCACACCTCACCTGCCCTACACCCCACCACACCTGCCCTACACCCCACTACACCTGCCCTACACTCCACCACACCTGCCCTACACCCCACCACACCTGCCCTACACCCCACCACACCTGCCCTACACCCCACCACACTTGCCCTACACCCCACCACACCTGCCCTACACCCCACCACACTTGCCCTACACCCCACCACACCATACCAGGACCCCACAATACCAACACTACACCCCACGAACCCTCCACCAATACCACACACCACCAGAAACACGCATCACCACCACAACCACAACCACAAGCACCACCACCACCACCACAAACACAAGCACGACCACCACCACCACAAACACCGCCTCAAACCAGCACCAAGACCTCATCCCACCAATACCCCCACCTCACCCCTCCAAACACTCCCCCCTCCCCCTCCCCTCCTCAGGCAGTGTTCATGGGGTCGGGTGACGTGGTGGGGTGGGGAGGTGGGGAGTAAATATAATCCTGGCAGTAACCGGGTCTATATCTGGAGCTACCGTGATTTAATGCTTATGCCCATCTACACGGATTAACCCCTCAGCCCAAATGATTCTCTCTCTCTCTCTCTCTCTCTCTCTCTCTCTCTCTCTCTCTCTCTCTCTCTTTCAGCTTAGGTCAAACTTATCAGACTTTACAGCTTAACCATCTCACAAAATTACTCTATTTTAAAAATTATATTCTTGTTATTAAAGGATGGATTTATTCAGCTCAGGAGAGACTTCAAATTGGATAGGTTGGATACAGAGTTCATTGGATAGTAGCGAGTTATCGTAGTCTAGCACCTCTACCTTAGCGATTTACTTTCGGATGTGGCTGGTTAATATCCTTTTGTACGTTATTTATGCTGTGTATGGTGATATTAGAAGGACTGAAGTAGCACAGGAGAGGTGTAATGAACAAAATAAATCGCTTAGGAAATGGTGTTAGGGATCTTCCTTAACCAACGAGAAGACGAGCCGTAGAGTGTTAATACTGGTACCATTAACTCTCCTGCGGTCGGAACAACTCTAGTATTCTGTTTCACCTTACTATGGATGATTTTATACAGAAGCCTGAGGGTGTTAACTGAGGTATTTAAAGAATCATTTTAATACTCTACAATATATGATAAGATCTGAATCTGCTTTACCATATATTTTTACTCACATACAGCACTGTTAGGAAAAATGTCAGTATGTGAATCTATCCACTCTGATAAGGACTGACGCAATGCACTGAAAGCGAATATGGCCTATATTTTTTAATCCGACCTGCCCAGCATATAATAAAAATTAAAGCATATTGAATGGCATTTGTCATTTTATCATACTTTTAATCTGTCCAGCTCAGGTAGGATATATACAGTATATATATATATATACATATACCGTAGAGAGAGAGAGAGAGAGAGAGAGAGAGGGATGGAAATACTGTACACGCCTTCTTAGCTGTGACCTGAAATCTGTTCATATAAACCTAAATGGATTTGATGGGGTTAAAATAATCTGATAGGTCTGTCTGTGATGTATATGTATCAGTCCATATTAGGTCCACTGCAGGGCTGGATATTCTCCTTTGAGGGAGACTAAAAGACAGATCTAAGCCATACCCATGCTGGCCAAGTGCGTAAGGAGAAGGGGGGGGGGAGCTGTAGTAATAGTGACGCACGTGAAAGTTGAAGTATTGCTGTAGCTATGATTGTGTTTTGGGAGTCAGTATATGCCATCGGTAGAGTGGACATGGGAAGAACATACGTAGACATATTGAGAGAGCATACTACCAGCACTATATCTATCTGTTTTTCTGTCTATCTATAGCCAGATGCCTTAATCCCGTAAGGGGTGGCCACAAATAAATCACCTCCATGCCACTCTGTCCCGTGCCATTTCGATGTTCAGCCCCTCATTTCAATTCAATTTATCTGCATTTACGGGGATCCGAACCCCACACCGCGAGACAAGTACGCTACCGACCAAGCCACCACAGCTTCTATAGACTAAAGTGGACTGAAATAGACATGATGTAATCTACTTGGGTCTGAACATGGCTGGAATGAAGAAGAATGTTAATTTTGGATCAACCTTGAACATAATGGCTGTGAAAGTGCCAGATGTTGCCTATATGAAGTTAAGTGGGTGAGAACTGTGTAGCCCACCTATGGAGCTTACATTAGTAGTAGTAGTAGTAAGAGTAGCAGTAATAGTTGTAGTAGTAGTAGTAGTAGTAGTAGTGTAATAGTAGTAGTAATAGTAGTAGTAGTAGTAGTAGTAATAATAATAATAATAATAATAATAATAACCACTGGCCTGAATGAACCTATCCTGATATAACTCGAACGATTGGAAGTTGATGTCCTAAACTGACCCTTAATAATACCAAAGCAAATGTATTATATATCTTAGTCTTGCTGTCTTCAGACGATTGAAACAGATCTGGAGACCATTGTAGGAAGGATGGAAGGGGTCTGGGGGAGGGAGGGAGGGAGGAGGGGGAGAAAGATAACAGAGAGGGATGGGGGAGGGAGAGGATTAGAAAATGGTAAAAAAAGGCTCCATCCCTCAAAATACCTGATTACTCTGAGCTGGACAGAATCGTCTGAGTGGATGGTTAATAAGCGTAACGTAAACTAACGACCTCTAGGGTAATTCATTTGTGATTAGGCTACATAGGAAATATAATTAGCCAAGTCAAAAATTACTCTTTTGATAGTTTTGAAGATTGGTGGTTATTCGCACGACACAGGTACAATGTCAACGAACGCACTTATTAAATATTTTCAGATCGGAGATAAGAGATAAAAGTTAAAATGCTTCGAATGTATTTTTTTTCCTTACTCTCTTAAGCTCATACACTTTTTATTAACTATCTCAGGTTCAATATATAGTTAACTAAATCAGGTAAAATACAAAGGTGAAAAATTGAGTAGATCAGATTATACACAACATTATAATTGAATCCAAAATTTTTATCATTTCTGCCATTATCGTGCTTTTCCATCGCTGTATAAAAACTGAGTCTCGGCATAAATCATACCAGCGTTTATAATTAGCCTTTTTCCTTCATTTTTCTTTTCATTTTTTCTTATCCCCTTTGAGCGAGCTACCCACACACCTGCCTGAGTTTTTGCGGGCAGGTGTGTGAGAGATGAGGGGTGCTGAGTGAGGGATGGGGTCAGAGGGTGGGTGGGGAGGTGGGGGAAGGCGTAGGGATGGGTGGGGGTTAGGGGAAGAGATAGAGGGGTATTGAGAAGGGGTTGAGGGGGCAGGGAGTGGATAAAAGGGATAGAGAAAGGATGGAAAAGGATGAGGAAGGGAAAAGGGAGTAGGGAAGGGGTATGGATGGGTGAGGGATGATGGATGGGGGAGGGGTGAATAAGGGGTGTGGGATAGGGAGATATTGGGAGGTGGTAGAGATAGGTGGGTGGGGGAGGGATTGGAGGGGTAGAGATGGGTGAGTGGGGGAGGAGGGATGGGAGGGATAGAGATGGGTGGGTCGGAAAGGAGGGATGGGAGAAGTAGAGATGGTTGGAGGTGGGGAAGGGGTACGGAAAGAAATGGGTAGGGGGAGTGGGGAGAGGAAACGAGAGAAAGGGAAAAGGAAATGGTAATAAGAGGGATGATGGATGAAAAAAAATAAAAAGTCTACAGCCCTTAGAGAATGCAAGATGGTCTCCACACTACCTTACAACTCTGACATGCTTGTGTACAAATTGCCATCGTGATTAGTGAACATAAGAGAACATACGATCCCAAAATTTGTCTGTATATATAATTTGACTTTTGCCACGATAAAAAAAAACAACTTTCAGAGACTTAAATCTATAATGAAAGAAAGAAAGAATATAAAAGCCATGTGGAGGTATTTTGCCCAAGAAAAAATCATGCCAAGTTTGAAGAGAATTGGTGAAGAAACAAGGGAATTGGATCAAAATGAAAAGTGTTTGGAGGCAAGGAGGAAGAAGGAAGAAAGAACTGAGGAAATAAATTATAGCATGTCTCTACCGTAGTGTGAAGATGTAAGAAGAGATAAGTGAAAGACAGGGAATGAAGACTAAGAATGAGGAATGAGAAGATGAGATGAAAAGAATGAATTAGGAATGTAAAAGAGAGAAACATTTGGGTGAGGAGTCAGCTGAGGAAGAAGTGACTGTAAACTAATGAGGGTAGAAGCGTGAAAGGTGTAGGATGATTGAAGGGAGAGTGAGGGGAGGAGGTGTGTAAGAGAGAGAGAGAGAGAGAGAGAGAGGTTCCTGGTAGGTGGGTGCGGCCTCCTTTCACTCACTCGGTGTTGTGGTATATCAGACGACCCTTCCCTGACCCACAAGTTCAATAATTTCCCCTAACCCTTGAAACTACTGATTACGTCGGGTGGTAACCATATAACCAAATGACGCCTGGTGGTCTTGCAGGCTAAGGCGCTCGTAAGGGGTCTGTAAGGGTTTAAATCTGAGAAGTGGTTTGGATTTGTCATATGTTGCCATTTAGGGATGAGCAAGGGTGGCTTTCATCACCTTAGCGATATATACGGTACATCAGCGCTCTCTCTCTCTCTCTCTCATTTTATAGTGCCCCTCATCTTTCTTATATAACAACTAATATGTACCCTAACCTACTTGCACCGGCTTACTGTCTGCGCACGTCATTCTTTGCAAGACTCTCTTCAACACAAATGAACTCCTTTCACCTCAGTGTTCTGTCTCCACCTCCCCTCCTTCACTGGTTTACTACTACTCACTTGATCCCTCCTCCTCCTCCTCCTCCTCCTCCTCCTCCTCCTCCTCCTCCTCCTCCTCCTCCTCCTCCTCCTCCTCCTCCTCCTCCTCCTCCTCCCCAGCTTCACTCGTGCCTCCTTCACTAATCTACACAGGGCAGTTGCTAGCATCGTAACTCTCTCCACACCTCTTTCATCTTTCCCTCTTCCTTCACCTCTCATCCATCTCTCTCTCTCTCTCTCTCTCTCTCTCTCTCTCTCTCTCTCTCTCTTACCTTGTTTCTTTCCTTGCAGAAATGGATTGTATTATTTTTTTTACCTTTGACCTTGATTGTGTATTCTTCTTGATGTTGATGTTTTTATGATGATGATGATGATGATAACGATGATGTTGATGATGATGATAGTTTTTTGTTCTCGTATCCCCTGGCTTTTCTGGGCTTCGACTAGGTGAACGGCAGGAACAGGCCACTTCAGTCGGTCGCTCCCAGAGGCCTTTTGTTGAACTTATGATTATTATTATCATTATTATTATTATTATTATTATTATTATTATTGTGAGTGAGGTGCATAAGGCGAGTGTGTTGTGGTGTGAGGGGCAGGATTAGAGTGAGGGCAGAGTGATTTAGTTGTGAGTTGTACGAGTATTATGTGTTGGTAGTGTGGTAGCTGTATTTTGTGTTGGTAGTGAGGTAGTGAAGGGTGATGTGTGTATATTGGACTTGTTTCCCTGTGGATGGGCAGTTTGTGTGCGATTATCTTGTCTGATTGGGGTTCGTGGAGGATTTGTGTTTGTGTGTGTGTGTATGTGTGTGTGTGTGCGTGTGTGTGTGTGAGAGAGAGAGAGAGAGAGAGAGAGTAATGTTTTTGAGATTTTCTGTGTAGTGTTATCATTTGTGGTGTCTTTATAGTGAGAGTTCTTACACTTATAATTATACGAATCGAATGGATATTGTGCTGAAGCAACGAATAATAATAATCATAATAATAATAATAATAATAATAATAATAATGATAACGATAACACCAATCATCATCATCGTCGTCGTCGTCCTCGTCAACGTCCTCGTCGCCCTTTTCCCGCCATGACTTGGACTTGGAATGATAAAAAAATATGGCCAGGAAAACAGAGATATTAGAAGAAAGGCTGGTGAGTAAAATAGGCTATTTCTTCCTCCATTTATCAGCCAGGCCTTAGAAATTCCCTTAAGACTCGCCTGGCTTTAAACCTGAGGAGGTGTGACGTCAGCTGGTGGAGGAATACAGGGGACGGCTCACTCTGCTGATGTGGGCGTGGGTGTGGCAGTGGGAGTCGGGAATAATTAATGTAGGGTAGATACTGACAACCCTGCTTGAGTCGTCCCCGCAATACGTGAGGATAACCAATATATATATATATATATATATATATATATATATATATATATATATATATATATATATATATATATATATATATATATATATATATATATATATATATATATATATATATATATATATATATATATATATATATATATATATATATATACCTAGGCTGCTTCCCCCAAGGAAAGGGAGGTAGCCGAGACAGGACGACACACTCTCCATTTACTCATCCATTTAAACACATTCATTCACATCTTAGCCCCAAAGGGGAGAACGGACAGATCCTCACCGCACCACACCGCACAAGGGTCAACTGCGCAATGCAATCAGTGACATCCGCAGCAGGGCCCGACAGCAGAGCTGGTTTACCCCTGCCACATCATAACATACCCATCCCCTTACCCGCACCTGACCTGACTAGCTGATCAGACCAAATGCGGGAGAATATCCCCTCAGGGCTGCGTCATCACTTATTTATTCACAATTTCTCTCCATTTATTTCTGTCACGCACAGCCACTCTTCCTTGCTCGACAGACATCCCTCTCGCATCCAGCACTTTCTTCACACTATCCATCCATCCTATTCGTGGTCTTCCTCTCAGCCTTACACCTCTCACATCAGATCTAGTTATCTTTTTCACCAATCGCTCATTATCCATTCTCTCCATATGCCCAAACCATCGCAACACCCTCTGCTCAACTCTACCAGCCATCTCCTGAACAACTCCAGTTCTCCTTCGCACTTCATCATTTCGCACCCGATCCATACGCGTCACTCCACACATACTCCTCAGACACCTCATCTCCATTACATTCAAACTTTTCCTCTCTGCTACACCCATATTCCATGTTTCAGCCCCATATAATGCAGTCGGTACCACAACACCCTCATACAGTCTTCTCTTTACTTCCATTCTAAGCGAACGACATTTAAACACTTTTTTCATTCCTCCCAGCACCTTTCCTACTTCATTTATTCTAAACTTCACTTCTGCATCTATTCTTCCATCCACAGCAACATGTGACCCTAGATATTTAAAACAATCTACCTCCTCAAGCAACTCACCATTCAAAACTATATTCATCCCCCTACCATCTATCAACCTCGTACACTTCATCACTTTACTCTTATTCTCATTTACTTTCAAATTCCTCCTTTCACACACCCTTCCAAACTCCTCTACCAACTGTCTCAATCTCTCCTCTGAATCAGTCACCAGTGCAGTATCATCTGCAAACAGCAGCTGCTTCAGATTCCAATCTCCACCATCAACATTTACCAGACTCAGACCACCTAAAACTCTTGCATTCACCTCCCTTACAACACCATCCATGTAAATATTAAACAACCAAGGTGACATCACACATCCCTGTCGCAGCCCCACTCTCACGGGAAACCAATCACTCACAGCATTTCCCACTCTTACACATGCTCTACTATTTACATAAAAACTTTTCACCCCTTTTAGTAACCTACCATCAAGTCCATACAATCTTAAAACAGTCCACATAGCCTCCCTATCAATTCTATCATACGCTTTCTCTAAATCCATAAATGCCCAAAACACATCCTTGCCTTTCGCTAAATACTTTTCACACACTTGTCTCACAGCAAACACCTGATCAACGCATCCCCTCCCTCTCCTAAAGCCACACTGCTCATCACTAATCACTCCCTCTGTACCCTCTCTAACTCTCATAATTAACACTCTTCCATACACCTTACCTACAACACTCAACAGACTTATACCCCTAAAGCTAGTACATTCATACTTATCACCCTTACCTTTATACAACGGGACCACACAAGCACTTGCCCAGTCAATTGGCACCATACCTTTCTCAAAGCACACATTCAACAATCTTACTAACCAGTCAACAATAGTCACTCCACCACCCTTCAGGCATTCCACAGCACACCCATCCATACCTGCAGCTTTCCCTGTTTTCATCTCCTTTACTGCCTTCTCCACTTCCTCCTTCGTGATCAAAGAATCATTCAACTCTCCCAACACATTTATTCCTTGCACCCTTCCATCCGCCACAATCTCAGCCACCCTTTCCTCCTCTACATTTAATAATCTTTCAAAATACTCTGCCCATCTCTTCCTTACTGCATCCATCTCAATTAACATCCTTCCATCCTCTGCTTTTACTCGTTCTTCCTTCCCAGACTCTCCCTTTCGCACCCTTTTCACCTCCTTCCAAAACATTTTCTTATTCTGTTGAAAATTCTCTGTCAGCCGCCTACCCCACCTCTCATCTGCTGTCACTTTAGCATCACGCACAGCCCTTCTCGCTCTATTCCTCTTTTCCTTATACCTTTCATATGACATCTCATCCTTCCTCTGCAGCCACACTTCATATGCACGTCTCTTCTCGGCCACAGCCATACTTACTTCCTCGCACCACCATTCACTTCCTTTTCTTACACCACCACCCACACGTCTCACACCACACACCTCTTCTGCATGCCCCACCACAGCACTCTTAAACAACTGCCATTCCTTCTCCACGCTGCCATTTTCCCGATCTTTCACTGCGCTCCACTCATCTTTCAATTTCTCCTGATACTCTATCTTTTTCTCTCTTTTATCCAACTCACTCACTTTCAAAACCTCCCTGCCACACCTAACCTTCCTAGCTCTCACCCATCTCTTACCTACTCTTAACTTTCCCTCCACCAGGTAGTGGTCAGACATACCTCCACCCTCCCCTCTTAGAACTCTCACATCCAACAATCTTCCTATTACATTCCTAGACACAACCACATAGTCCATCAAAGCTCTATCAACAACCCTTCCACCCTCCTGTCTCACCCATGTATACTTATAAATATCTTTCTTCTCAAACAGCGTATTCCCAATCACCATCTCTCGCTCAACACACATCGCTATCATTCGTTCCCCATTTTCATTTCTTCCAGGCACACCATGCATACCAACTACGCCTTCAACTGCTACATTTCCCACTCTAGCATTCAGATCTCCCATCATTACCACATTCACATTCGCTTCAAAACTCTGCAGACACTCATCAACATCATTCCAGAAAGACTCCCTCTCTTGTTCATATATATATATATATATATATATATATATATATATATATATATATATATATGCATGTATATAAAGAGGGAACTGCTACAGTTAAATTACATAAGGGCTCAGAAAAAATTGAGATTGAGAAGGGCGTGCGTCAGGGAGATACAATTTCACCAAAATTATTTACAGCATGCCTAGAAAGTATTTTCAGAAAGCTAGACTGGGAAAACAAAGGAATGAACATTAACGGAGAAAAGATTAACCATTTAAGATTTGCAGATGACATTGTCCTAATCTCAAACAGCGGAGGCATTGCAAGAAATGTTAAATGACCTGAACAGAGAAAGTCTGAAAGTAGGACTGAAGATGAACCGAAGTAAAACTAAAGTAATGTTTAATCCACAAGCACCAAAGAGCGTCATCAGAATAAGCGATGAAATTCTTGAAGAAGTTGAGGAGTACAGCTACTTGGGACAAATAGCCTACTAAAATTAACGAAAGATCATGATAGCGAAATAAAAAGACGCATTACAATTGGATGGAAAGCTTTCGGTAAACATAGAGACATTATGAAAAGTAGCTTGCCAGTTTGTATGAAACGAAAAGTATATAACGAATGTATAATTCCAGCTATGACGTACGGATGTGAGACCTGGAAACTGACAAAATCAATGGAAAATAAATTAATCCGTTCTCAGAGAGCAATGGAAAGGTCAGTGTTGGGAATATCTTTAAGAGACAGGAAAAGATCAACTTGGGTGAGAGAGCAGACTAAAGTCAAAGATATTGTGGAGGTTATAAAGGAACAGAAATGGAGGTGGGCAGGCCATATAGCAAGAATAAGGGATAACGGATGGAGCAAGAGGCTTACTGACTGGACACCAAGAGAATGTAAGCGTAGCAGAAAAAGGCCAGACAGGAGGTGCAGGGATGAGATAGAGAAATTTGGAGGGAAAACGTGGCAAAGATTGGCTCAGTCAAGGAATTCGTGGAAAAGGTTGGGGGAGGCCTTTGTTCAGCAGTGGACTAGTTATGTTGGGGGAGGCCTTTGTTCAGCAGTGGACTAGTTATGGCTGATGATGATGATATATATATATATATATATATATATATATATATATAAAGGCTACTCAGCGCACCGTCCTCCTCCCATCGGCTCATAATCGCGAAGTTCATCAGTTCTAAACCTGGGGTTCCCCCCCTTATAAACTTTGAGATTACCGAGGTGCGTTAATTTTAAAACCCCGTGAGCTCCAATGCTAGAATTATACGAATATATTTAGTTTTGGAAAGGTTTATAACAATAAAGGGATAACCGTTAAGAGGGTTTTGCGGACTCATGGGAAAATAATAATTATGTCGCATTTGTTCTAACCTGACGAAGATCCCTAAGCCCATTAAGCTCAGTTTATGGCAAAGTATAGTCAAATTAAAGGTTTAATTGACTAGTAACCAAGGAGACTCATTCTTACACCATTTCTAAGGTTCATTGAATTTCATGTCCCCACAACATTCTGTTGAAGCAGTGGGAGTGGCCAAGCTGTGTCAGGTAAGAACAGACAGACTATAGCAAGCACCACCTTCAAACCCTACCAGCTGCCTACGATACAAGGTGCTCGTGGCCAGAAGCGAGGCAGTTCATTAGAAGAGGTGACGGAGCCTGATCCTTCATTCCAGATTACTTATAACAACTTCAGAAACGTCTTAGATATTCTACTTTGCTTTATTTATCTTACTTTATTTTGCTTTATTTACACTATTTTTCCTCGCGCCATGGGAATTTGTCAGGTTACCGTAAGAGATGTGGTGGTGAAAAGGTGAAGGGTCCTGATATGGTAAGGAGTTGTGAGTAAGGCAGCTTGAGAGAATGAGAGGCCCTTCACTGAGTGGCATGAGGAAATATGGCACAGTTACCCTAAGCATTTACAGATATCATTTCCCCTGAACTAAGGAGGTCTCCCAGTAGTGAATAAAGTTTCCTGGAGATGGCAAAGGCAAAAGGAAAATAAATAGATTGTACTGCATGGGATTAAAGATAGATTACAGTAAGACTACTCCGTCTCACTCTCTTTCCTCCTTTGGGCCTTGTGGGGATAAGAGGCTTCACTGATTTTCCCGCTTTGTATTAATCTTATGTCAGGATTAGATATTCATCGTAATATACAGAGGTAGGCACGCACGCACGCACGCACGCACGCCCCCCTCCACACACACACACACACCATTTATTTACTCGTATTTTAAAGATTCCTTGCGCTTACACATCTCACACCATGTCGAGTCTTGGGAAGAGTAGATCACAATTTTTTTTATTTATTTATTATATCCTGTAAATAATAATAAAGATCCTCTAAAATGGTACCACTCTTAAGTCTGATTTCTCTGCACCAAACACCCCTCAGATCCGTAAAATTCAACAGTAGGGTACATTCATCAACTATATTTCCTGCTCTCCCGGTACCCCATACGCTGGCAGGAGTGAAGTCATAGTCAGAGCCCTATATGGAACGGAGATTAGCGTCCTGTGTTGAGATGGCAGGTCGATGCTATGCTAGGCCATATGAGAAGCAGTTTATGATGACGCTGGTATGCTGATGCTTCAAACAGCCACTTTAACACAGGATCATAGCTCTTCGTTAGGTGTGACTTCCTGATTGCTGCACCTCTCCAGTTAGCGGCAGGGACTGGGGGTTGGCTGATTCTATGTTTACGAGTCTGCTTATACGTCATTGGAATTAACCCCTTAAATTCAGCGACTTTGTTAATTTTGTGTTATTACCTGTAAATGATTTTCGTAGACTTTTGGGAGGCCTCGTGTTGTGAAGGAGTTGATTAAGAAGTAGACGAAGGATTTTTAAAACGGGGTGGCAAAGGGGTAGCCAAGGAGAACTCTTCATGTAGGTCTGGAAGTTTTATTTATATATTTACTTCCTTCACTGGACCCTTCTGGTTACGCCACAGGATGAAGGACATATCAGACCTTTCTAGTTCGAAAAATCTCTCTAATTCTGCGTAAAACTGTCTAGAGAGGACAAGAATAAATATGCGCCATTGGAGTGATGGAGCTGACGACATTCCTGTTTGCGAATGGCGTCATGTGCTTGCGGAATGTACGGTATGACGTCAGCTCACCTGCCTCCGCGTTCGTGACTTCCGGTTCGGTCTGCAGGTGTGGGAATGCTAAATGCAGTGCGGTTTATTTTGTTCCTGCATCATTACCCTTGTTGTGTATTATTATTATTATTATTATTATTATTATTATTTATTATTATTATTATTAATTATTATTGTGTTATGATTGTTATTGCTGTGTTCTGCTGCTGTCACCACCACCACCACCACCACCACCACCATTACTATTTTTCCTTAGGATGGCAGAGAAAGAACACTATCCATTCCTCTTATAGCCTGCCAGTCGCTGCAAAAACGTAAAAGAAAAATGAAATATGATTAAAAAAACATAATTCGTGCGTTTCAGTATTTTGGTTTTTATCAGAATTCATGTTAATTCCATGGACATTTTTTTTTTTTCTGGTATTCATAAGAGGAAATTATTTCTAAAATTACGAACTTTTAAATTAGAGATATAATGATATAGCCTGATATAGCCTGGCAGAGAGAGAGAGAGAGAGAGACTGAACTCTGTGACGTACTCTAAGTGTGACGGTGCTGCCTTTTGAGACGTGTTCAGTGGGAATCGCGTGTGTGGTTGCATGTGGTGTGGTGTGGTGGTGTTGAGGTGTGGGTGTGACGTGTGTGGTGTGGGTGTGACGTGTGTGATGTGGATGTGATGTTGGCGGGAGAGGTATGGTGTGGTTATGGTGTGACTGGTGTGGTGTGGATGTGGTGTTGGTGTGAGGCGTGAGATGTGGATGCGATATAGTGTGGATGTGACGGATGTGGTGTGGGTGTGGTAAGTGTGACGCGTATGTATAACTGAGGTGTGACGCAAAAGTTCTGCTGTGACGTTGGCGTGACGCATAATAAGCTCAGTACGTTTCCTGGGATACATAAGCCTCTTTGTAACGGGATTAGCAAGTGTAGGTTTTGTGTGTGTGTGTGTGTGTGTGTGTGTGTGTGTGTGTGTGTGTGTGTGTGTAGTTTGACCTGTGACCTACAAATGTTCATTTAAGTCACTGTTGGTTCATATACGTGCATTTAGGGTCTTTCAAACCACTTTTAGGTCACTCGCTATGGTTGTTTATTTATATATAATTGCCTCTCTGCACATAAGTATTGTCATGAAAATTAAATGTCACAAGATATGTATTATAAGGATCCGTATTCAGTACATATCTATCTATCTATCCGGTGTGTGTGTATATATATATATATATATATATATATATATATATATATATATATATATATATATATATATATATATATATACACACACATACATACATACATAAATAAATACACACACTAGCTGACGCCCGAGTCAGAGGTAGGCTCCGCATCAGTAATATTCGAGTTGAAGAATAAACCTTTTTAGAAACATTTGTTAATGTGAACGAGGGCAACACACTGCTAGATGATTCGGGTGATCCACCGAATTAAAATTTTCCCAAGGAATCAGTGCAACCATCCCCGCTCCTGTGCACTTGGTATTGATGGGTTAGGTGGCGGTTATGGCGTTATGACGAGCGACGATTTTTGTTAGAATATTATCGAAGAAAAATAAACGTCTTTGAGGTACCGATACGCAAGAGCTGTACACAAAAATTAATAACCCCACCCTTAACAACGAATATACATTGATAATTCGAGGCAGTTTTCAAAGTGCTCAGCCTCAGCACTAAAGAGAAGAATCCTCCGATAGCAATCACCCAAAAGTGCTGATTGTATAATAGCTATCTATTGATAGACGCCTCAATCCCGTAAGGGTTAGCCACAAACAAATCGCCTCCATGTCGCCCTGTCCAATGCCACTTCACTGCTTTGCTTCCAGCTCACACCTCCCTCTCTCATATACCTCTCCACTCCATCCATACATCTCATCCTCGGCCTCCCCCTCCCTCTCCCCCCCTCCACCTCACTCTCTTACACTCTCCTCGTTAGTGTCTCGCACTCCATCCTCTCCACATGGCCAAATTATCTCAATGTACTTCTCAAAAAAGTATCTATTTATCTATCTATCTATCTGTCTGTCTCTCTCTCTCTCTCTTTCTCTCTCTCTCTCTCTCTCTGTCTATCTATCTGTCTATCTATATCTATATCTATATCTGTCTGCCTATCTATCTATCTATCTATACCGTACCTGTATATCCACTGATGTATGTGTCATATCTCATTGTTAATATATTCAGGTGATTCTATTCTTGTAAGTAAAGCCATTACTAATCGGCGGGGTTCTTTAGATTTCATTACCCCTTTCACTACAAGAAATTTTGCTTAAGATACATTACATCGCCTGTTGGTGGCCTGTTTAGAATGCAAAAGACGTCCTGGGAATGAAAGGATTTATGATAGCTGTGTACATGTCTAATCTGTTAAAGTGAGTGTACTTAAGATAGAAAGGAAACGTGAGCTGTTTACGCTTCGCCTGATGCTGCAGTATAATAACTGTGTCAGGGATACACTTGTAGGACCTCACCCAACTCACACCTGCCGCCTCACACCCACCACCCCACACTCACCCAGCCCACACTTAATACCTCACACTCACCCAGCTCACACTCAATACCTCACACTCACCACCCCACACTCACCACCCCACACTCACCCAACTCACAGTTAATATCTCACACCCACCACCTCACACTCACCCAACTCACACTTACCCAACTCACACTTAATACCTCACACTCACCACCCCACACTCACCCAACTCAAACTTAATAACTCTCACTCACCACCTCACACCAGCCACTCCACACTTATCACCCACACTCACCACTCATCATCCCAGACTCACTCACCACACACTCACAAATTCACACTGTCTCACACTAGGATACGTCACAAGTTGGGAAGTACTTAAGTGGGCACATTTTTTGGAATTGGTATTACCATCCTTCAATTGATTAAACTTTGTGATTCCTTTACTTTTGTCGCAAGGAAGAGGCTGGTTTATCGCTGGTGTCACAAATAGGAGAGAGAGAGAGAGAGAGAGAGAGAAAGAAAGAGAGATTAAGCAATGAATTATGTCAGAGCCATTGATTATTAATAAGCTTATATTTTGTATTTTTCATAGGTAATTAATCAGTCTTTGTAACAGGTGCTCTAACTCTTTCCTCCTCCCACGTTTAAAATATTTCCCTCCCTATTGAACTTCTGTTGCTTATATTAATGCTAATTCGAGGACGGTTTATAGGAGTTTGAATTTAATATATCTTTTCCTTAGCCTGTAGATTTAGAATACTCGTTTATTCTGATCCGTAATCCTTTGAGTTCAGTGTCTTATTTTTATTGCTTATTTTATTCCTGCTTCTACCAGCCGATTTCTATTGAAATAAGGAAGATCTGCAGTGGTGATGAAGTTAATGTATGGCTATATCTTACCCCTCCAGTTCGATAAGTCTGTCCACAGCTGAATAAAACTGTCTGAAGATTGCGAGAATGCACTGAATAATACGTAATCGTACTGAACTGGCTGAGTGCTCTCTACGAGATTACCAGTGAGGCAGGGCGGGAGGAGTACAATTTGTGAATAAGGCATAGTGCTTCCCCAGAATATTTTAGTCCAAAGCTTCAACCAAGTGCAGTTAAAATCCAGGTGTTACTGACTTGCCTATGAATGGGGGACACCTGTAGTATGGTGTATGATATTTTTGTATTTGTTTTTTCCTTCCCCTGTTCATCTTTGTTTTAAAAAATCTGTGTTGTCAGTGGAAAAGTTTAAGCCACAGATTTCCCATAGCTATTCAGTGTGGATGTAAAGGAATTGGCAGGGGAGCAGGTACAGTGGTGGTGGAGGGTGGATGTTGTTACACCCTGTGAGGATGTGTGGTGTGGAAGTGGTAAAGGTTGAATTCAGATCTGTCTCCGTCAGATCACCCAGAGCAGCGTTCACCGCATTTGTCGGACCCTCCAAAAAGCACAGCTAAACTACATAGAACATAACTTTATGTCTCATATTTGTGTGTCAGTAATTAGGTGGGATTAGGGGAAGGAGAAGGGGAGGGCGAGGACCAGTTGATATCTCACGAGTCACTTCCAGAGAGAGAGAGAGAGAGAGAGAGAGAGAGAGAGAGAGGCATGGTCTGCTGTGGGACGCCAGAGGTATATACAGGCTGAAAAATTATTAGCATTTGTTAGCATTTATTTGTCGTTTTAGCCGTATCTTTTGTATTATGTATACATTTTTTTTTTTTCATACATTTTTATATAGCTGGAGGTTCTAAACACGGTGTTCACATGACAGAGCTAGTATAAAGTAGGAATGTGTAGACCGTATTGGTGGTGAGTTACAGGGCTGGCGAGCTCAAGTTAAAAAGAATAGCGCACTCCTGTTTAATATGAGCGTGACTTAGAGACAAAGGTGTATATAGTCTGGTCCCTGGGGGGGGGGTCCGGTAATGAGAGGGTAAGCACGCGATGCTCTCACATGCCACGGGTCTTATGTCGTAGATGAAACTGTATTCTTTTTACTTAGACTTGGGTTAAAGTTGACATCTGTCTATCATACTGAGCTGTTACAAAATATTAACACAAGAACATGGCGTTGATCACACTGAAGTGAAATGAAAATATTAATGTAGAGCCATAGCGCTGTCTTCTCTGCCACTACGATAGCCTACGTAAAAAAAAGCAGCAAAAAGGTCGATAATCAGGGCTAACTTAAGGTGAAAAAACTATAAGTGACATATCCAAAATTGTAGTCATTAGCTTTGTATATATATATTGTATATATATATATATATATATATATATATATATATATATATATATATATATATATATATATTGTATATAAAATTCCTTATCTACAGTTCATTTCAGGCACTAATTAGGATAACATAGTTCCTTTCAATCCTTCACTCTGGTGACGTTATCTTTAGCTTAGTTTCTTCTTCTCTTGAGAAGATTTTATGCAAGTTGGGAAAGGCCTCTCTAACTGAAGGAGTTTATTAAGGCTACATCTAGCCCCTCTAGATCGAGAAGTCTCTCCTAAGTTGAAAAATAAATCGTCCAAAGATAGCAAGATTATGAGAGATACGTCATTGCAGTGAAGCGATAAAGCCCTCAGAGTCGGGACAGCACTACAGTATTCAGTTCCAGCTAACGACAGACGGTTATATTCAGCTAAGAGTGGGTCATAGCAGCCTGAGAGTGTTAATCCGTTGTAGTGTGCTAGCTGATGGACACTGCAAGCTTTCGTGTACGTGACTAGGAGGGATGACTGTATTGCCAAGGTGTGTGTGTGTGTGTGTGTGTGTGTGTGTGTGTGTGTGTGTGTGTGTGTGTGTGTGTGAGAGAGAGAGAGAGAGAGAGAGAGAGAAACACATGGAGGGGGTTTAGTGGGGTCCTCCTATGACGTCATGCAAGGGATCATAGAGGGAAGGGGCCATTGTGAGGAGGGGGGGTAGGGGAGAGGGAGGAAAGAGAAGGGGAAGAGCCAGTGAGAGGGGAGGGAGGAAGGAGATGGGGAAGGGGAGGGAGGAAGGAAGTCGGTAAGAGGGAAGGGAGAGAGAAATAAAGGACTTGAGAAAGAAGGGAAGTGAGGATAATGGGAAAGGAAGGAAGTTGTAAAAGAATGACTTAGACTGAGGAAGGAGTGGAGAGGCGGGGGAAAGAGAAGAAGGGGAAAGGGAGATGGAGTCGTTAAGAGAGGGGAGAGAGAAGAGGAGGCTGAGGGGTGAGGGGGACTAGGAAAGGTGGAGAGGTGACAGGAGGGAAGGAAAAGAACAGTGCAGTTATGAATGTGAATCAAAGTGGGAAGAGAGAACGGAGGAGCTACGAGAAGGGATAAGGAGGGGTAAGGAAAGGGGGGACAAGAGCTAAGGGAAGGAAGGGAAGGGGAAAAGGGAGGGGGAGACAGGAGTTAAAGGAGAGGGAAGGGGGTACAAGAGTTACGGGAGAGGAGGAGAGAGGAAGGGAAAGGAGAGACAGGGGGGTTAAGAGAGAATAAAAGAGCTTCATCCCCTCTTCCGATGACTGGAGATTGGCTGGGAACAATGGCCGTCACTACTACCCCGATGCTGTGATAAAGATAAGACCGTCAGGAGTCAGGCAGGGATGAGTGATAGGGTAAGGGGCTGGACATGTGGCAGGGTGAGGGGCTGGACGTGTGGCAGGGTGAGGGGCTGGACGTGTGGCAGGGTGAGGGGCTGGACGTGTGACAGGGCAGATTATGACGGCCGCAGCTCCTGAAGACCTTGTGATAAGTCCCCACACCTGTAAGTCTCGTAATACCTGTGTCTGTATTCACAAAAGACCCCAGTCACTTCTTACCACAGCCGGGTCTTCTTATCAGTCGAGTCTTATTGGAATTCGTTTTGTTTTGTCCTGTTTGTGGCGTTAATATGCAGTCTAGTTTGGATCTGAAATGCTTAGTGGCTTTGTTGACTTGTACTAAAATTGTAACAGTGATCGTATACATAAGCGAAGGGCAGTACGTGTTGTGAATACTGGTGGTGATAGTGTTCGCGGCTACGTGTGCGTCAGTGCCCGACCTCACAGCTGTGCACTGCCGCGTGACTCCCCACACCTGACACACACACATTCCATCCACATCTTTTGGTACGGTAGCTGCTTTACATTTCTTTTAAATAACAGTGGCTTTCCAACCTGCTGTATGTAGCTCCCATCAACTAAACAGTGAATTTCGTTGATTGTTCTTGTTCTTGGGGATTAGTATTGTCATCTGTGGTTTGTGTGGATACCTTTGTAAAACTAGAAGGCAGAGAGCGCATACCTCCGCCAATGCCGGATCCATATCCGCCCCCAAATTTAATCGATTTTTTCTTGGCCCATGGCCCACCCATCCACAGAATTTCATTGAAATTTATTGAAACCTTATATTGTGCGGGATACATAGGATCCGGATCCGGATCCGCCTCCAAATTTAATCAATTTTTTCTAGACCCGTGGCCAACCTTGCACAGAATTTCATGGAAATTCATTGAGAACTTTTGGAGATATCGTGTGGACAAACAAACAAACAAACGGACAAACATAGGTGAATACATAGCCTCCTCCAGCTTCGTTGGCCGAGGTAATAAAATAGGATTCCATACTTGGATGTCATATTTTCAGTAATGGTCGCACGATATACAAACACTATTGTTTGCTGGTATAGCTGTGGGTCTTGGTTGATGTCAGTCAGTTTTAATGAGTAGCTTTGAACGCAGGACAAGTATCAGGAACTGGTTTTTGTCAATTTGTATAGTTTTGATCCGTTGAGAAATGGTTGACGGCTTTATACAAGAGACAGGGATGTTAAGATTGGGAATTTAAGCAAGTAAATGAAATCGTGGCCATAGAAATAAACTGGGCGAATTTGAGACGCTTATGATACTGTGCTCATTAAGCGGAGATATCTAGAGCCAGGAGGCGGTCATTTGGTAGTTGATTTATGGTGGATGTAGTATCAGGCAACGCGGTCACTATACAGCTCTACGTTATTTCCAGAAGCTGAACATGGAAATAATGTTTGTAGTATCAGTCGCCATTTTATATGTAGAATAATTTCTGAAGTTGAAGAAATAATAACGCCAAAGTTGATGGTTTTTAAAAAGTGTGATAGACATTACTGACCGACGCTCCTCCACTCTCCTCCCTCCCAGCGTCCAAAGTCCGTTAATTGTGGGCTTTGTGGCTTGGCTTTGTCGTTTCAGTGAATAGGGTATAGTTCTTTATCAGTTATCAGTATTAATATATCCCTTCAGTTATCACCGTACATTAATTTGGTATAATTGGACTTCACCTTCCAACAATGGACAGGTTAATTTCTTCGCTATCTCCCTTCAGTGACAGGTTAATTTCTTTGCTATCTCTCTTCAGTGAACAGGTTAATTTGTTTGCCATCTCCCTTCAGTTAACAGGTTTATTTCCATTATTTCCCTTTGTTCTCTCCCTTTAGTGTATCGGTTTAGTGGACATGTTATATTTGGCATTCCTGTTAATTATATCTTTTTAAATAATGATACGGTACAGCATCAGTAACAAGGGAGGGGAGACTTAGGTGTAGTTGGCAAAATAGACAGTTAAGGAGACTGAGGTTTGACAGGCATAATTAACTGTTAAAGAGGAACTGGTGCGAAATATTCAAAGCCACATAGATTTTTGACCTTGGTATTATGAAACCTACGAGTAACTTATTATTATTATTATTATTATTTATTTATTTATTTATTTATTTATTTTACTGATGTCTGTGCATGTTGTTTGGGTCGAATTTTTTACTTAACATCTGAAACCTCGTAACACCTTTGCCTCATCGATTTACTTTACACATCACGTCTTAATATATCCTTATATGTTTCTTCTGTAAACTGGGTCAATATTAAACAGGTAATTAGAGGGGAAAATACGTCGTGACACAGAGAATGAATCGCTAAAGAAGAGGCTGCAAGAAGCATCCTGTGACAAAGAGAATAATTCCATTTTGTGTTGGGGTGATTTCATAGCACTAACAACCGTATTCTTAAATCATAAATAGTAAAGGGAAGGCAAGACACCCATTTTTAGTTATTTATGTATTTATTTTTTTTATTTGTAGCGATAATTCCCCAAGGACGTGGCGAAGAGAGGACACCTTTGATCTCTCTCTGCCTGTGATAAACACTTTCTGAAAATTAAGTCGCTGGCTGCCCAACGCTAAGATATTCAAGCGATCCATGAATATTCGTCAACAAGTAGGATGCTTCCCTTCCCTTTTACGATTTTAATTTTAAGCACACGAATAAATTTATGTACGAAACTGCTAAACCTACTCACCCCACGCGAAAGAAAAATATCCAGCCCCTTGTAGCAGTTTTTAGTTTGCTGTTTAGTTATTTATATATATTTTTGTTTATAATGATTCCTAGGTCCCTTTTCTCCCAGGTTAAAGATGTTCCGTAGCATCAGTCTCTTAGTGATTTATCTTTTTTTTTTTTTTTTTTTTTTCGTTTTTGTGTACCCCATGTGTAAGGGAAAAAAATAAAATACGAGGGAATGGGTACGGTGATGTGTAAAGTAAGTTGCTGAGGAAAATGTGTTTGGGATCATTCTAACCAGACGAAATACACACACACACACACACACACACACACACACACACACACACACACACACACACACACACACACACACACGGCCGGGAAATGTGCCAGGCAGGTGACGTGGGGATAACGTCAGTGCTCCGGCCTCACCCCTGTCTGCCTCACCCCTGTCTGCCTCACCCCTACCTTCCTCATCCCTATCCTCCCCACTCCTGTCTGCCTCACCCCTGCCTGCCTCGTCCCTGCCTACCTCGTCCCTGTCTGCCTCACCCCTGCCTACCTCTCCCCTGCCTGTCTCACCCCTGCCTGCCTCATCCTTACCTTCCGCACCCCTGTCTGTCTAACCTCCACCTGCCTCACCCCTACGTGTATCACCCTATCCTTCTTTATCCCTCTCTGCTTCATTCCTGCATGCTTGATACCTACCTTACCTCTGCCTGCCTCACCTCTGCCTGCCTTATCCCTGCCTGCCTCATCCCTGCCTGCCTCACCGCTGTCTGGTTCACCCCTACTTGCTTCGTCCCTGCTTGCCGCTCCCTGTCTGCCTCACCTCTTCCATGCCTCACCCATCCCTGTTTTAACCCTCCGTGGCTCAGCGCTGCCTGCCTTAACCTTGCCTGCCTCATCCCTGCCTGCTGCACCCCTTCATGTCTCACTGCACTTACCTCACCATACCTTCCTCACCACACCTACCTCACCACACCTGCCTCATCACTACTCTAACCACACCTTCCTCACCACACCTGCCTCATCACAACTCTAACCATACCTACGTCACCACACCTGCCTCATCACAACTCTGACCACACCTTCCTCACCACACCTACCTCACCACACCTGCCTCGTCACAACTCTAACCACACATACCTCACCACACCTGCCTCGTCACAACTCTAACCACACCTACCTCACCACACCTGCCTCGTCACAACTCTAACCACACATACCTCACCACACCTGCCTCGTCACAACTCTAACCACACCTTCCTCACCACACCTACCTCACCACACCTGCCTCATCACAACTCTAACCACACCTTCCTCATCACACCTACCTCACCACACCTGCCTCATCACAACTCTAACCACACCTTCCTCACCACATCTACCTCATCACAACTCTAACCACACCTTCCTCACCACACCTACCTCACCACACCTGCCTCATCACAACTCTAACCACACTTTCCTCATCACACCTACCTCACCACACCTGTCTCATCACAACTCTAACCACACCTTTCTCATCACATCTACCTCATCACACCTGCCTCACCACACGTGCTTCACCACACCTGCCTCACCATGTACATCACCACACCTCCCACCACACCCACCACACATATCTCACCACTGCCAAGCTCAACACATCTTTCACCATACCTACCTCACCATACCTACCTCACCACACCTCTCACCACTACCTCTCACCTTCCCATCTGCATCTCAGCATTTCCTCAGCCACGTCTCCTAAGTTCCACGCTTTTAGGTAAACATTTTAGGTGCTTTAGGGAAGTGAGTATAATTGTGTTTGCATAAATATACTGAAGAGTTTGGGGATGTGTGGTGATATGGAATTAAGGGGTGTGTAATGAGGGTGACTGTACAGAACACCCACATCATCATCATCATCACTGTCGCCGTCGTTGTTATTATTAGTATCATTATTATTACTTCTTGTCTGTGGTTTAATTTGTCCAGGTAATGAATGGTAAACACAGAAAATAAACAACTTGGGTTTATTAGGTATAGTCAATTCCTTTATTAACTTATTGGCTGATTGTAGTGCTGTTAGTTGATTGGTGTGTGTGTGTGTGTGTGTGTGTGTGTGTGTGTGTGTGTGTGTATCTGGCAGAGGTGATGGCACAGCGTCTTCTGACGTGGTGTGGGTTTGGGATCCCTTTAATTATCTCTCTCTCTCTCTCTCTCTCTCTCTGAACTAGTCTAAGAGGAGGTAAAGAAAACAAAGAAAACACGGATAGTGATGATGATGATGATGATGATGATGTTGATTTTTATTATTATTATTATTATTATTATTATTATGTATTAGGGCAGCCAGAGATGATGATGATGATGATGATGATGTTAAGAGTAGGATGGTTCGTGTGTATCTGGAAAAAAGTTGTTGATGATGATGATGATGATGATGGTGGTAATGATGATGATGATGATGATGATGATATATATATATAATAGGGCTATGAGTGATGATGATAATGATATTTAGTAGCTGAGTCAGGAATAATGACTCCAGTTCGCTGATCACAATGATTGCTTGACTAACATAATGACTCGTTTGGTGACGGATGCATATGGCGACTCACTGACTCATATTTTGACACTGATTACCTTGGTGACTCACTGACTCATCTGGGAACTCACTGATTTCTTGGTGACACTGATTTACTTAGCGACTCACTGACTTCCTTGATGACTCACTGATCATTTGACGACTCACGGACTTCCTTGATGACTCACTGACTCATTTGGTGACTCATTGACATCCTAAATTACTCACTGATTCATTTGGCGACTCACTGATTCATTTGGTGACTCACTGACTTCCTTGTTGACTCACTGACTCATTTGGTGACTCACTGACTTCCTTGTTGACTCACTGACTCATTTGGTGACTCACTGACTTCCTTGTTGACTCACTGACTCATTTGGTGACTCACTGACTCCCCTGGTGACTCACTGACTCATTTGGTGACTCACTGACTCCCCTGGTGACTCAGTGAGGTGGTGGGTGAGGGAGGGTGAAGAAGCCATACAAGGATCCACACCCGCACCTCACCCATTTCCTTCTTCCCACTCCCCTTCACCCACTCTCACTCTCCTCTCCCATCCCCTTCTCTCTCTCTCCCCTTTTCCTTCCTTTCCCTTTTCTCTCCCTTTTTTCTCCCTCCCCTTCCTTTCTCCTCCCCTTCTCTTCTCTCCATCTCTCCCCATCCCTTCTCTTTCCCTCCCCTTCCCCTCTTCTCCCTCCCCTTCTTTCTTCCTCCCCTTTCCTTCTTTTCCCCTCCTCCGTCCACCTTTGCTCTTCCCTTCCCCTTCCCATCTCCCTTTCTCCCACCTCCCCTTCTCTACACCTCTTCGTCTCTCCCCCTTCTCTTCTCTCTCCTTTCTCTTCATCTCCCCTCCCGTCTTTCCCCCTATCCCTTCTCCCCCCTTCCCACCACTCCCATATTCCCCCCACCATTCTTCCCCATACCTTTTCTCCCCTCACCTCCTTGCTGTTTTCCTGCCCCCCCCCCTAACCCTCTCCTCACTCATTTTCTTCCTCTTTTCCCCCCTTTCCCTGGTCCCCCACTCCCCCCGGTTCTCCGCAATTCCACCCCTCTCATCTATCCCCCCATCTCTCTCTCTCTCTCTTTCTCTCTCTCTCTCTCTCTCTCTCATCGCATTACCCCGAAAGTATGGGTATTTTTACATGACTGACATGTAGAGCAATATATATATATCCATAGGCAGCTACGAAAGAAAAGCATCCTTCACTTTATCTTTTCCTCACATGCCTTTAACAGCTGGTAAGAATACTTGTTTGATGTAATATAAATACGTCAGTATACAGTAGGCTATCAGTGCGTGCCAGCTGTCAACACGTATATTACTGGCAAATTAACAGTTAGAGGCCCAAGCTTTAAATCATACACACAGTGCTTCATTAGACCTGTCAGCATTCTTTATTTCTGGCTTTATTGCATAAGTAAACGTCGGGAAACGATTATTATAATTGGCATCATGAACTATGGGAGAATGAACTTGGATTGATATTTAATTCGTTTTAGTTAGTTACTGCTTAATATTTTCGTTTTCCTTTACAGGCAATGAATAAGAGAAAAATTTTTGTACGGGTAACATAGTTCTTTTTCTGCTGTAAGTGAATATGCGCATTACACCCACTGGGTTCGTGAGTGATATTTTACTGTACCACCCTTCATCTATCGGCTCACCGTCACGGAGCTCATAGGTCTTTACCCTGTGGTTCCCACCTTTATTAACGACTGAAATGGCTAGTTCCATCCTCTATTTTGGACACTGGCCACAACGGGATTGAAGAAACTGATGGATTTGCCAGTGCTTAACCCATTAGTGACCAGGGTTCCAGTGCGAGGGATTTTACTGGAAGGGTACTAAGCGTACCGCCCTTCGCCTATTGGCTCATAGTCGCAAAGCATGTAAGTCCTTACCCTGGGGTTCCTTCAGTATTAACTTTTGAAAATGTCTACTTCCGTCCATAATTCAGAACACTGGGCATAAGTAGGTTAATGATTTTGAAGTTTTCGGTACTGATGGTTGATCTGTCATTCATGTCGCGAACATAAAGTTGCGATAACACAAGGGATATGCTTATACTTATTGTGATCGGGGACGGATTTACACGAAGGCTAATGAGACTGAAGCCTCATCCCCAAGGTTTTGGGGAGATCCCCATTAACGGCAACAATATATATTTTTTTTCTGTCATAAATTAGTGGCAACCCATTCCTTTATGTTTTTTAACATCGTGATGTTAACAGACTATTAATGTATGTATGTATCTGTGTAGATAAAAGGACTTCTAAGCAGAATTAGCCTTAAGTCCCAAGTACAGCTGGTTTACACCTGAGTGTCTTGGAAAAGTAAATACCTAATGCGAAGGGTGACTCAAAGATACCTACATATCTGGCAGCCTGATATCTGCTTCTAGTTCAACTCACATCGTTATCTGCTGAGTCTCTTATCGTAACTTTTCCATTATAAATTAAGATAGTCTACAAAATATTTTCTATTCATCATCATGAACTTTTCATAAGGATTCTGTATTGTATGGTGATCCCTCTCGCTTTTTCCTACCGGCTTCCACAGGGAGAACGTGTGGATGGGGAAGCTTCTTTGGTTTGCCGTCCTTGTCTTAACCTATATGCATGGCCTCGAAAAATCAATCGACAGCAAGAATTATGTTTTTTTTACCCAGCTCTTTTGCACATTTTTCGCCCCCTTCCTTTTCTCACACGTCTTTCGTCACGTACTTTCCTTTTTCGTTCACATTCGTCTCCATTCTCCTCTCTTAACCTTTGTTTCCCTCACTCTCGTCAGTTTCTCTTCTCACGCTCTTTTTCCTTCAGTCGCTTTCACTCCTTTTTACACACTCCCTTCTTGCATCGACCCCTGTCTCACTCCTCTCTGCTGCGCATTTCCCCTCCATCCTCTCTCTTTCATTCTCTCTCGTTTTTCCCCTTCCCACTCCCCTCCACCTTTACTTCCACTTTCTCCCCCTCACTCACCACTGCATCATCCCTCCCTCTCTTCTATGTCCCTTTCTTCACTCTCCCTCTCTTCTCCATCCCTTGCTTCACTCTCCCTTTCATCTCCATCCTTTTCTTTACTCTCCCTCTCATCCCCATCCTTTACTTTACTCTCCTTCTCTTCCCCATTCTTTTATTTACTCCCCCTCTCTTTCCTATCCTCTTCTTCACTCTCCCTTTCTTCCCCATCCTTTTCTTCACTCCCTTCCTTCCTTTAAAGAGTGTAGCTAGAATTATAAATATTGTAGGGGTGGCCAAGGATAGTCAAGCCTTAGTAAGAGGTGACCCAAGTAAAACTCTTTAGGGGGATCCGAGGGTGTTCGAAAATTTTGTTTGGCGTCTGGAGTAACCTGGTATTTTTTTTCCTTCTTTTCCTCCCTCACTTCTGTCCTCTCTCCCTTCTTTCCTGTCCTTTCCTTTTAACACTTTCACCCCATCCCTCCTTTCTCTCTCCCTTCATCACTTTCACGCCTTCCCTTAGCTGTCTTTATCTCCCTCCTTTCCCTTCCTCTCCCTTCAGCCCTTTCCCCCCGCCTTTCTCCTTTCTGTCTCCCTCCATCCCTCTCACGCCTTCCCTGACTCTCTCTCTCTCATCTCAATTTCGTCTTTCTCCCCATCAGTCACTTTATCCTTATTCGTACACTCGCCATCCACACCTTCTTCCTTTACTTTGTCCATTCCTCCGTCTCTCTCCACTCCTTCCTGCATCCCCACCACTCCATACCTCTCTTCCTCACATTCGCTGTTCCCTCATTCAATCTTCCCTTCCCTTCCCACTCTCCCTGTTGCCCACGTAACCTGTCCCCTGTCGACAGTCTGTCACTCTCCCTTTCCTCACCCCTCTCTCTTCTCTCCCCCTTCTCCCACACTCTCTCTTCCTTCATTACTTTCCATCCTCCTTACACTTTCCATACTTTCTTTACCCTTGTTCTCCATTTTTTCCTTCACTCCCTGTCACACCTCCTTTCTTCCTTCACTTCCTCACCCCGTCTTCCTTTCATCCCTTCTTCTCATCCCTTCTTCCATTCTTCCCTCTCTTGCACTTCTACTTCCTTTCTTCCTTGCCTCTCATCCTTCTTCCCTTCCTTACCTCCCTCTTATCCCTCTTTCTTTTCTTCCCTCCTTTTCATCCCTGTTTCCTTTCTTCCCTCCATCTCATCCCTCTTACCTTTCCTCCCTCCCTCTTATCCTTCCATCCTTCCTCTCCTCCTTCTCACCTTCTCCTTTACGTCCTCATTTACTCTCCCGTGCTCCTGTAGCTGAGGTGTGTTGGGTAGAGCATGCTATCCACGACACGACGTAATTCAATCAAAGCCCTCTCATCCTTCCTTCCCTGTTTCCTCGTACTGCGCGTTTACTACTGTCGCTCCCCCTTTCCCTTCCTATATTCTTTCCTTCCCTACTCCCTTTTATCCCTCTTTATCTCTTCCTTCCTTCTTTCCTCACCTTCCCCCTCACCCCCGCCTCCCACCGTTCTCACCCAGCACTCAGTTACATCCTTTCCTTCCCCCCGCCCTCCCTCTCACTCTCTCCTCCATCTCTCCTTCATTCCCTTCATCCCTTCCGCCCCCCTACTTCGCACTCTCTTCTCCATCTCCCCTTCTTCTCTTCCTCCTTTTCTCCCTTCCTCCACTCTCCCTTTCTCCACTCTCCCTTCCACTGTCTCCTCTAGCTTTCCACTTTCCCTTCCATTATTTCCTATCTCGCCATTCTTCCTCCTTGCCTCTCTCCTCCCCCTCCCCAGGTTCCTTTCCCCTCTCTCACCCTCCCTTGTATTTTGTCTATCTTCTTCTGTCCTTCTTTTTGTTTCTTCCTTTCTTCCTCCCTTCTCACTCACCCCTTCCTTCCTTCCATCTATCTCCACTTCTCTCCTTCCCCCTAGTCTCACCCCTTCCTTGCTTCCATCTGTCTCCGCTTCTCTCCTCCCTCCTCTCCGTCTCACCTCTGCCTTCCTTCTGTCTATCTTCGCTTCTCTCCTGCCTCCTCTTCGTTTCACCCCTTCCTTCCTTCTGTCTACACTTCTCTTCCCCCTCCCCTTCGTCACACCCCTTCCTTCCTTCCATCAACCTCCACTTCTCTCCTCCCTCCCCTTCGTCACACCCCTTCCTTCCTTCCATCTATCTCCACTTCTCCCCTCCCTCTCACCCCTTCCTTCCTCCCATCTATCTCCACTTCTCTCCTCCCTTCCCTTCGTCTTGTCCCTTCCTTCCTTCCATCTATCTCCGCTTCCCTCCCCCCTCTCCTTCTCACCCCTGCCTTCCTTCCATCTATCTCCACCTCTCTCCCCTCTCCGCTTCGTCTCACCCCTTCCTTCTTTCCTTCCATCTCACCCCTTCCTTCCTATCTCCCTTCCTTCCTTCCTTCCTTCCATCTGTCTCCACATCTCCCTCCTTCACCTGCCCCAGCCAACACTCTGTCACCGTAAATTGACTGCTCTTCTGATCCTCTTCTCGCCTTTCTGACCGACACCCGACACGATGCCCACTCCACCACACCACACCGCACCACACCACACCACACCACACCACACCACAGTCAGCACGGGATGGGGGGAGTGGGTGGTGAAAAGTGTGGTGAGGGTTTTGTGGTGAATGGGGCTGTGATGAGAGGTTGGTGACGGGATGTGGCGAGTGGGTGGAGAGTAGGGATGTGTTTAGTGCGTTATGAGCGAGAGTGTGGTGCGTGGATGATGAGTAGGATGCGAGTGGGAGTGTGTGAGAGATTGAGTGTGGTGTGGTTTGGTGAATGGTGTTGAAGGTGTGGGATATATAGTGATGAGAGAAGGTGTTGTAATTGGTGATTGTGTGTGTGTGTGTGTGTGTGTGTGTGTGTGTGTGTGTGTAATATTTATTCTTATCCTGTACAATTAGACAATAATCAAAATATGTTCGATTCCGTTTTCATTGTGGATATTTGTGGATAATTTAGGGCACCCTCATCTGATGCGTCTTCAGCTAAAAATATTCGTCCACATGGATTCCTAAGTTTAAAGACTGTACTTGTTTTGTTGACTCTTTTTGCTGTGAGAGGAGAGAAGTAATTTTATCTAAGCTAATAAGAATAAATTAAATGCTGACGATAATACCCAAGTTAGTAATGAGTCTGTGAGGAAGATAAATGTATGAGGAAGATGCCATGACAAATATACAGTAGTTTGGTTGTGATTATGGTTGGTGGTGGTGACGATTTGTGTGGTGAGTTTGGTGGTGAGTAGTAGCTGAGGTGGTTCGGTGCACAGAAGTGGTGGGATGGTGGTGATGAGTGGCGAGGTGGTGGTTGTGATGGTGTGGCTATGTGGTGGTGGTGATGGTGTGGCGAGGATGTGTTGGTGATAGTGTGGTGATGGTGATGGTGTGGCGAGGTGGTGATAGTGACGGTGTGGCGAGGTGGTGATAGTGACGGTGTGGCGAGGTGGTGATAGTGATGGTGTGGCGAGGTGGTGATAGTGATGGTGTGGTGAGGTGGTGGTGACAGTGTGGCTTGGTGCAAGGAACTTTTTTTTTTTTTTTTTTTTTTTAATGCGAGGAAGAAGGAACCAAAGGCCATGAGCCCGCAGTAACAGTTCCCTCCAAGAGAAAAACAAAATACAATAGAGAGCCAAATTCAAGATCCGATCATTTTGAGATGCCTGGACACACTGCGTTTGAAAGACTGGAGATCATAGGCAGGAGGAAATACAGACAGAGGGAGACAGTTCCAGAGCTGACCTGTTGCATGAATGAAAGACTGGGAGTAACGGTTAACTCTTGCATTAGAGAGTTGGACAGAAAAGGGATGAGAGTTTGCTGCCAGACGGGTGCTACGCGCCCGTCGTAGAGGTGGAGGAATGCAAGCAGACAGTTCAGAGGAGCAGTGGGGTGGTGGTGATAGTGTGGCGAGGTGGTGATGATAGTGTGGCGAGATGGTGGTGGCAGCATCCCCCCCAGGTGACCACATCAGTAAAGTGAGCCTGTGTACCTGGCAGACAAGCTAAACACCTGGGCCCACCTCACCACATGGACCTGCCTCCACAAATCACATCAACAGACGATTGGAGTCACCTTTGGAGGGATTTTTCGGATTGGAGGGATTAGAGATAGCTTTCATTTACCCCTTCACTGCAAGATGTGTCCCCTAAGATGAGGAAAATCGTCTGAAACTAGCAGGAATAAATCTAGAAATTGCCTCACAGGACTGAAGTAGTTTTAAGTTAGGATGTTTTGTGATGGGGTACAAGGAACAGCGTGGTGGACTGAAGAGGTGAAACAGGCTGTGGCACAAAAGAAGAAAGCATACAATGAATGGGTGAGAAATAGGGGCGTGGAAGAAGTTGAGAGGCGGAAGAGAGAGTTATATGTGGAAAGGAAGAGAGAGGTGAAAAGATTAGTAAGAGAGAGTAAGAAGAGAGTGGATGAGGAATTTGGAAGGAATTTGAGTGTAAAGTGAAGGGACTGTAAGAAAATGTTCTGGAGAGAAGTGAAAAGAGTAAGACAGGGTGGAAGTGAAGTTAGCAGGGGAGTGAAAGATAAAAATGGTAGATTACTAGTGGAGAAGGGAGAAAAAGTGAGCAGGTGGAGAGAACACTTTAAGGAATTGTTGAACGTAGAGGATGGAAGTAATGCAAGTATAAGTGGCTGGGGAATGGCTGGGAGAAGGAGGGAGGTGAGAAGACAGGAAGAAATCAGTAGGATAGAAGTTGTGGAAGCAATGAAGAAAGTTAAATCGGGGAAAGCCCCAGGAATTGATGGAGTGTGTGGTGAAATGCTGAAGCATGGGGGAGAGATAGTAGTAGAATGGATGTGGAAGATGTGCAGATTGGCCTGGGAGGAAGGTAGAGTCCCGGAGGATTGGAAGTCAGGTATAATTATTCCCTTGTACAAAGGAAAAGGGGAAAAAGAAGTGTGTGGTAATCATAGGGGCATTTGTCTTCTTAGTATTATAGGAAAAGTGTATGGTAGGATACTTATAGACAGAGTTAGAGAAAGAACAGAGAAATTAGTTGGAGAAGAACAGGGAGGCTTTAGGAAGGGAAGAGGTTGTGTAGATCAGATATTCATTCTTAGATCTTTAGTGGAAAAGTTTCTAGAGAAGGGAAAGAAGTTGTATGCGGCTTTCATGGATTTGGAGAAAGCATATGACAGGGTGGATAGACAAGGATTGTGGAAAGTGTTAAGAATATATGGAGTAGATGGGAAGTTGTTGAATGCTGTGAAGAGTATGTACGATGGTGCGAAGGCTGCAGTGCGTGTGGATGGTGAACTAAGTGAATTTTTCTCTTTGAAAGTTGGTTTGAAACAAGGATGTGTCATTTCTCCATGGTTGTTCAATCTGTACATGGATGGGGTAATAAAAGAGGTACAAGGTAGGGTAGTGGATGTTGGAGTGGCCCTGGTGAGAGAGGATAGTGTTTGGAAACTCCCTGTACTGTTGTTTGCAGATGATACTGTGTTGTTGAGTGAAGACGAAGGGGAGCTGCAAGGCTTGGTGGATGAGTTTGAGAGTGTGTAAGAAACGGAACCTAAAGGTGAATGTAGGGAAGAGTAAAGTGATGGTCTTTGAGAGAGGTGAAGTTAGTGAATGTACAGCGAGGTTAGATGGTGAGGAATTGGAAAATGTGAGTACGTTTAAGTATTTGGGTAGTGTGATGAGTAAGGATGGAGGTTTGGAGGGTGAAGTGCTTGAAAGGGTACAGCAGGGAAGAAAGGTTGCTGGTTCCTTGAAAGCAGTGATAAGAAACAGGGAAGTGAGCATGGAAGTGAAAAAGTTACTACATGACAGTATTGTGATACCAACTCTAACGTACGGAAGTGAAGCTTGGACATTGTTGGAAGGACACAAGTCAAGAGTGAGAGCAGTGGAAATGAGTTATTTAAGAGGAGCCTGTGGAGTCACATGGAGAGACAGGCTGACGAATGAGGATATAAAGGAGCGTTGTGGTGTGGATGTGGATGTGATAGGAAGCGTTATGAGGAACACACTGAGGTGGTTTGGCCATGTGGAGAGGATGGAGGGCGAAAGACTGACGAAGAGAGTGTATGTGAGTGAGGTGGAGGGGGGAAGAGGGAAGGGGAGGCCGAGGATGAGATGGAGGGATGGGGTGGAGAGGTATATGAGAGAGGGGTGTGAGTTGGGAGCAGGGCAGTGAAATAGCGGGGGACAGGGCGACTTGGAGGGGATTTGTTTGTGGCCACCCCAAACGGGATTGAGGCGTCTGGCAATATATATATATATATATATATATATATATATATATATATATATATATATATATATATATATATATTTCTCTCTCTCTCTCTCTCTCTCTCTCTCTCAAGGATGATACCCCCATGATACCACACACCCCGACATCCTATCTCTAATCTTACGTCAATCATATCAAGTCACCGCCCGTCATATCCAGCTTACAAGGAACTTACGGCCGTATTCAAGAAGGTTCGTAACATATCTTCTTAAGCGATTTATTTTGTATCTTACGCCTTAACTTTCTCTTGGTGCAAATTATATCGTTAGAAATGATTTGCATCAGTAACTGCAAGAGGTTATTGATGTATTATGTGCAAAACAAATCGGTAAGGAAGAGGTGTTCAGAAATGATGAAAACTAATTAGAGTATATCTCTTAACTACTTCAATCCGTGGACATCATTAGTGATTCGTTCTTGCTCTCATTAGACGATTTAATTACACTTAGGGTTTGTGGTTCTCTCTCTCTCTCTCTCTCTCTCTCTCTCTCTCTCTCTCTCTCTCTCTCTCTCTCTCTCTCTCTCTCTCTATTTGCCATTTCCTATTGTTAAGGGTGGGGTACTACCAACCAGCTTTCTCCATAGCTGTCTATCCATGCATCTCTCAAATTTCTCCAAACCACATCTCTCCATCTAATACGGTACATTGCCTTCCTCTCGACCCTCTTCCTTGTACTGGCCTTCTCCATGCTGTCTTCGCTGGTTCTTGCTCCTCTCCTCTCACCACATGCCCGGACCCTCTCAGCCTCGCTCTTCTGACCTTCTCACTGATACACACCACACCTCTCCGCCTCATTTCCTCATTTCCAAACCCACCTGTGAACGAAACACCCAACATCCACCTCAGCTTCCGCATTTCCAGTCATTTCAAAGCTTCTCTTCCTCTTTTTTTTTTTTTTTTTTCTTTTCCCCCCATCGGCGTTCTGGTGTCCGACCCACACATCAACACCAACTTAAAAACAACTTCATGGATTTTTATTTTATTTTCAATCTCAGTGGCATCCTTTTCTCGCACACCTTTCCAGATACCCACCCGCCACTTTTTCCAACCTGCCTTTACCCTCTCACCAACCTCCTCCTCACAGTCGTCTTTTTCTGTTGCCATTGGTCCCAGTTATTTAAACTTTTTCACCGGTTTCATTTCCTCACTTACATCTCTAACCTGTATTTCATCTCTCCCTTGCTTGCTGTTTCGTCTGACTTTTCTGCATTTTACATTAAGGCCTCACTATTTAATGTCTCCTGTCACTTCAACGCCCTTTCTTTCAACTTTTTCCCCGATCCTACAATTATTACAAGATCATCGGCGAAATGTATCTCACCCCCTCTCTCCCTATTTCTGATTCTCTCACTTAAGACATCCGACAAACTACTGTAGAAAGCACTCTGACAGCACATACCTCAGCCAACGCCAGTAAAATTTATTATTTATTCCTGCATGCCGATTTGGATCCATCTCAGTCTAATCATACAGTATGTACACTTTACGGTCTCGCAGTGTCAATTAATCCTACGATCTTGGTCTGCCCCGTTGCAGAGCACTGGCTTCCTGACACATCCCTTCCACCATCTGTACCATCTTCCTCAAACGCCAGTACACCACTTACCTTGGCACCCTATCATAGGTCTTTGCCTAGTCAGTGAAAGTACAAAACATCTCATTACCTTCTAAAGCCTTCCCCTGCAAGTGCCCGACAGTAAAAGTGGCGTTCACCATGCCTTTTCTTTTCATAAACCCATCATGCATACTATCGATTTTGTCATCAGTCCTCAAACTCTCATCTAGAACTCTGCTTAGTACCTTTAAACCATATTCTGTCAACTTAATTCCTCTATAACTTCCACACTCCAGTACGTCTTCCTTTCGTTTGTAAATAGGAACAATCACACTCATTTTCTAGTCTTCAGGTATTTATTCCTTATCCTTTATCCAGTTTAACAAGCCATTCATCCAGTCCACTCCCTCCTTCCCTAATGATTTTACCAGCTTGGCAGACACATCGGATGATCCAGTAGTTTTCCTCTTTTCTTCTTTTCTCTTGCTTTCTTTATCTCTGCTGTCTCTTAACTCTCAGGACTCTCCTCACACTCTGCCTACTTCTTGAAATTCATCCCTTGACTTTTTCCGCATCCATCTCTTCTCGATATTTTCCGTAGTCTGTATGTTATTACCTCCTACATAGGCTACTTCATTACCCCTACATTATCTATATTCGGCTTTATTTCTCTCTCTCTCTCTCTCTCTCTCTCTGGTTGTCAGATCCTCATACCACCTCTTATCTTGCCTTCCATTTACAGGCTGTCACCACCCTCTTTGCCTCCCTGTTAACAGTGCTATGCCTCTTCCATCCCCCATTCTGCTCCAGTCCCATTCCATTCCTTAAAAGTTAATATTATTTTTTCCATGTTCAAAATTTCCCCTCCTCTTCTCAACACCACCACATTCCTTTTTATTTTTTGAAATTTCCCATATTAAAACCTCCCTTTTTATCTTTTTTACACGACCATATTTCCCCATTTTTTTTGACCTTCCCGCTTTTCTTCGCCCATTCAACACCTCCGTCACTGCAACCTTACTTTCCGTCACAGCTCTCCACCTTCCCTCAACCCGACCCGTCTCTGCCAGCTGCCTTCCTCTCTCTTCCACTCTTACTGTCAATTCCTTTAGCTTTTTCTCCTCTCAAATCCCACACTTTAATCTTTGTTCACTGTCTCACCCGTATTTGAAGGGGTTAATTAAGGCTGCATCTACCCCCTTCTAGTTTGAACAGTGTCCTCTAAGCTGGTAAAGGCCGCTGAAAATAGCAAAGACAAGTTAACAATATAATCTCAGTGAAAGGGTTAACTAGCGCAGTCCAGTGACGTATTTATTCTTCCTATCTCCAGACGATTGTATTTAGGGTAGACTTTCAACAGGAGTAGCCTATAGCCTTCAGTAGCCCCTTTACTACGAGAGGGCCTTCCAATTTTGAATATGCCCGTCTGGAAGTAGCAAGAAAAGAGTACAAAAATACGTCATTGTGTCACATGGATTTGAAATTGGGAGAGAGGGTAATATTTCTTCGGCCCGAGAACGCCATTTTTCATGTTTTTATTATTTTCAGTTTTATTTTTATTTATTTCCTTATTTTTTTCTGCATCCATGTGATATTCTTTAGCATAGGAGAGACTTTTTGAGCTTGAGGGTTTAGGTAGCGCTCTCCACAACTCTAGGCCCCGAAGGGAATAGAGCTGTGTTGAGGTAGCGAAATCAGAATGCGTCACAGAGCTCCATCCTTCGTCATACTAGGAGAAAAAGCGTGAATTCGTGCTCCGACCCCCATTTTAAGTTCGCTTCCTCACGCTGTTTGTCACGTAAAACTTTGCTTGAATAAAAACGTGACAGCTGAAAAACATAACCTCAAAAATCGCCAATAAAAAGCCATTAGGATTGTGTGTCCATGCATCCCTTCTCTCCTACTCATCCTTCTTCATCTCACACCCCTTCCTTCCCCCTCCCTCACCCCGTCTCTTTCTCCTTCACCCCCTTCCCTTTCTCCTTCTCTTCCTCCCCCTCTCTCCTCTTGCCCCCCATTTCCTTTCTCCTCCTTCCATCTTTCTGCCCCTCCCCCCCTCCCCTCTTTCCTCTTTCACTCCTCCCTTCCTCCTTTTCTTCTCATCCCCCCTCGTTCCCCCAACTTCTTCCTTTCTCACCTCCCGCTTCTCCCTTCCCCCTTCCTCACCCCCTGCCACCCTTCCCTTCCTCCTTTCCTCCCTCCCTTCTTTCTCACTCCCCCTTTCACCCCTTTGTCCCCTTCCTCTTCCCTTCTCTCCTCCCCTTTTCCCTCCGTGTAATCGTCTCCCCCATTCTCGCTCCCTCCCCCTTCCTCATTTCCCTTCCTCCATTCCCCTGAATTTCCTCCCTCCTTTCCTTCTCGCCTCATTCTTCCTCCCTCCTGCCTTTTCTTCTCACCTCCTCCTTTGTCCCTTTCCTCGTCCCCCTTTCCTTCTCACCTCTCCCTTCTTTCCCCGTCCATCCCGCTCGTTCCCCTCCCCCATCACCTTCCCCTCCCCCTCCTCACCTTCCCCTCCCTCCCCCTCCTCACCTTCCCCTCCCCCTCATCACCTTCCCCTCCCCCTCCTCACCTCCCCCTCCCCCTCCCCATCACCTTCCCCCCTCCCCCCCGCCTGGAATCTGAGCCTGGTGCCCCGCTAATCCCGCTCATTACTCACCGGGGTAAAAAAGACGCACATTAGACGCATGCTGGGGCTCAGGTGGCGGTGTGTGGTGAAGCACTTGTGGTGGGGGTGGTGGTGGGGGTAGGGGATGGATGGAATGTGTGGTAGGAGGTGTTTAGTGGGGAGGGGGTTGAGGGAGGAGTGTAGTGTGTGGTGGGAGGATGATTAGAAAGGTGGGGGAGTGCTTGAGGGAGGGGAAGTGCGTGGTAGGGGGATATATAGCTGGGGAAGGTGCTTGAGAAGGGGTGGGAAGTGGGTGGTGTGGGTGTTTAGCGGGGGAGGGAGCAGAGGAAGTGCTTGAGAGGGGAAGGAGTGTGTGATGGGGGAAGGTTTAAAGGGATGGAGGAAGGGATGGTGTTTGCGGGAGGGAAGGGGAGTGTGAGGTGGGGGAAATTTAGTGGGAGAGGCGGCCTGATGTGGGAAGGGAGAGGAAGGGGTGCCAGTTATATACCCAGACCTGCACCATACCACACTCTGTTTCACCTATCTCCTATTTCACTGTCTGTCCCTTGTATCTACCCTACCTCCTCCTAACCCCTTATGATTAAGGTGAGAAATACCTATACTCTCATCACTTTACCTTGGCCTAAAATTGCCACCCCTTCATCTAGAAAACTGATAAATAACGATAGATTTACACTAGAATGTGATGTCAGTCACGAGGAAGTGCTACAGAAAGGATGTAGAACCACGGTACTGCCTTTTTCTGGCACTGAGCTACATGAAATAAGCTGTAAAAGGATGAATGAGGCTGAGATAACCAAGGTGTTATCTCAGCCTCTTCATGTCCACAGTAGGGGCGGAGGGACATTGGTTACAAGACTGTGACAATGTGAGTTAACTTTTACCTGGTCGTGGCACAGTGGATTGCTGCCTGGCTGTCACCTGAGAGTTCCGGATTCGATTCCCGGCATAATGGTACTATATTGGATGCAAGAGAATGTTAAGGCGTAATGTGCAAAAATAAATCGCTAAGGAAGAGGCGTTACGAAGCCTCCTGTGCCACCTAGTATAAGGGGTTCACTGACATTGGCCTCTCTGTGTGGGAAACGGGGAAGTGAAGATAACTACTTGAAGAGAGGGTGGCGAAGAGATGGAGAAAAAAGGAAAATGAAGAGGAGAGAAGGAGAAAAGAGGGGTGGAAGAATAAAGCGAGGAGACGGAAGGAAGAGAGAGAGAGAGAGAGAGAGAGAGAGAGAGAAAGAGGGGGGGGGGAGATGCGACACAACTGCCCTGGGTTGCAACTCGGAAGGAGGAATGGAGCAAGGAGAGAGAGAAGGGAGATGGGAAGGAAGGATAGTAAGTGCTGGAGGGAGGAAAAGGAGGTTTGATGAGGAAGGAGTTAAGAGAGGGGAAGGAAACAGAAATGGAGAAGGAGGAGAGGGAAGTGATAGGAAAGAGAAAGAGAGAGGGAAGGAAGTAGGATGAGGAAGGAGAACAAGAGGGAGGGAGGAAAATGAAGGGGAGAAATAGGAAAGGGGTTTAGAGGAGGAGAGGGAAGGAGTGGGAAAGACAGGAGGGAAGAAGGCGGAGAAAAATTGCCCAGTTACGTTCCACATCTACGCATGAAGCTTACTTGCTGTTCTTAGACAATTAACAGAGCCATTTATTTGGAAAAAATTGATGTATTTTGACTCACGTTCTTGCCTTACAATGGAAACTGTTTGTATGATACTGTGACGGCTGGGTTACGTATTCCCCGTCGTTTCATCATTACGTGTTTCCTCTTTCCAGTATGATGGTGTTTCCTTTAACTTATCCTAACTTATACTTTGCCTAACTCAGCCAAACCTCTCCTTACCTGTGAAAACCCAACCAAAGCCAACCTAACCTACCTTACATCTAACTTACACCCTCGTGGAAAAAGGTGGCCAGATAGATTATGGTTGGGATAGGTGGGTGTGTTGTGAGTGAGTGAGTATGTGAGTGAGTGATGTGTCTCTGGGTCTAGCCTGGATCGGTGTGAGTGAGTGAGTGAGTGAGCAAGTGATGTGTGTGAGTGTAGCGTGACGGTGTCGCGGGTCAGTTCGGCTGTGGTCGCGGGCGAGGTAGGAAGTGTGAGCTCTGGTGTCGTCCGCATCTCCTACACTCACGCACATCTTCCCTCGCACACATTACTTTCACACACATTTCCCTCTTACATCTTCCTTCCTTCCCACGCTTTCCTCCTTTCCTTTCTTCATATGCCTTCCTTCTTTCCTTCATTCCTTTCCTTGCACACTTCCTTCTCTCCTTTCCTTGCACACTTCCTTCCATTTCTTCCCTCGGACATTCGTTTTTCCTTCCTTCCCTTGCATTCTTCCCTCTTTCCTTTCTCCGTACGCCTTTCTTCCCTCCTTCCCTCCTCCATTCTTTCTTTCCTTCCTCCTTTCTTCCTTTCTTCCATCCTCCCTCCCTCCCTCCCTCCCTCCCTCCCTCCCTCCCTCCTTTCCTTCCTTCCTCCTTTCCTTCTTCCTTTCTCTCCTTCCTGCCTCCTTTCTCTCCTTCCTTCCTTCCTACCTTCCCTCCTTCCTTCCTTCCTCTCTTCTTTCCTTCCTTATTTGCTTGCATGCTTCCTTCTATCCTTCCGTAATTCCTCCCTTCTTTCCATAAATCCTTTCTTTCTTATCGTTTCCCCTGACACTCTTCCTCCTTCCTTCCCTTACACTCTTCTTTCTTTCCTTCTCTCACACTCCTCTTTTTTCCTTCCCTTACACTCTTCTTTCTCACTTCCTTCCTTCCATACCACACAATCTCTCACCCTTGCTTCCAACCTTCATTTGAACATTCCATTTCTTCTCTCTCTATTTTTTTCTTTTCTTCCTTCCCTCACGCGCACTTTCTCTCACACACAATGTTCTTTCTCTCACCTTACTTAATCTCTTCGTTGTCTCATATCTCACCGTCACCGTTATCTCCCTTATCTCTTGCACTTTTCACGGTTTTACTTATCAATAATAGCTGTCTCTTTCGCACACTTAGCACTCATCTCTGTCTTTTATCTCTCCCTTCATTTGCACACGTCCCACTCGCTGTCTCTCATCGTTCTTACACTTTCTCTGGTATCTCTCACATGATCTCTCTCACACTTCACTCTACAAATTATCTCGTCCATCTGAAACCTCACCCTGCATACTGTCTCTTATCTCTCACACTTTCCTTGGCTCATTCTTTCTCACATCACACTTTACGCCCTCGCCTCACACTTCAGTCTACATCTCTCTCATCTCACGTACTTTACTCTCCTTATTATCTCACCTTACACACACTTCATTCCTCTCAGATTATCTCTCACCTCAAACAATTCACCCTGTTCTGATTATCTCTTATCTTTCAATATCCATCAGGGCAAGTAATCTGTCTCACACTCTCGTCTCACACACTTCAGCTTTGCTCATAGTATCTCTCGTCTCACACACTTCACTGTCTCACGTTATCTCTCATCTCACACGCTGAATTTTCTCCAGTTATCACTTACGAGTATCTCACACGCTTCACTGTCTCGCGTCTGCATCTCACACACACTTCTCTCTTCACGTATTATCTCTCTCGTTCCTTACACTTTCACCCTACCCATTATATTCACGTCTGTCTCATACATTCTCTCCTGTCTCTTACATTCTCCTGTCTCATACATTCTCCTAGCTCATACACCCTCCTGTCTCTTACACCCTCCTGTCTCTTACACCCTCCTGTCTCATACACTCTCCCGTCTCATACACTCACCTGTCTCATACATTCTCCTGGCTCATACACCCTCCTGTCTTATACACTTTCCTGTCTTATACACTCTCCTGTCTCATACACTCTCCTGTCTTATACTCACCTGTCTCATACACCCTCCTGTCTCATACACTCTCCTGTCTTATACTCTCCTGTCTCATACACTCTCCAGTATCATGGACTCATTTTCGTTATTCGTACACCACAGTCTCATACACTTTCCTATCTCATAATGTATCTACTCCTTTCCCATACACTCTCACGTATTCTCGTTGCTCATACACCCTAGTCTCATATATTCTCCCCAGTCTCATACATTCTCCTTAGTCTCATACATTCTCCTTAGTCTCATACATTCTCCTTAGTCTCATACATTCTCCCCAGTCTTATACATTCTTCTTAGTCTCATACATTCTCCCCAGTCTCATACATACTTCCTAGTCTCATACATTCTCCCTGGTCTCATACATTCTCCCTGGTCTCATACATTCTCCCTGGTCTCATACATTCTCCTTAGTCTCATACATTCTCCCTAGTCTCATACATTCTTCCTAGTCTCGTACATTCTCCCTGGTCTCATACATTCTCCCTAGTGTTATACATTCTCCCTAGTCTCATACATTCTTCCTAGTCTCATACATTCTCCCTAGTCTCATACATTCTCCCTGGTCTCATACATTCTCCCCAGTCTCATACATTCTCCCTGGTCTCATACATTCTCCTTAGTCTCATACATTCTCCCCAGTCTCATACATTCTCCCCAGTCTCGTACATTCTCCCTGGTCTCATACATTCTCCCCAGTCTCATACATTCTTCCTAGTCTCATCCATTCTCCCTTGTCTCATACATTCTTTCGTCTCATACATTCTTCCTAGTCTCAAACATTCTCCCTAGTCTCATACATTCTCACTAGTCTCATACATTCTCCCTAACCTCATACATTCTCCCTAGTCTCATACATTCTCACTAGTCTCATACATTCTCCTTAACCTCATACATTCTCCCTAGTCTCATTCATTCTCCCTTGTCTCATACATTCTTCCTAGTTCATACATTCTCCCCAGCGTATATTCCTCTTGTTTCTTTCTTTTCATTTATGTTAATCTTCCATTCAGATTTTTTTTTTAACCAATTTGGAGAGTTTTTTTTTGAGGGGGTTGCATTGTTTAATTCATATAACTTTCTAGTTTATTATTATTATTATTATTGTTATTATTCCTATTATTATTATTTTCTTCCAGGCGTCTTTATAAAACATAGCAAAGGTTTCCTACAGACTTGTTTGGTGAAGACTGTCCAACCCTTCCTGCCAGAAAAATCCCTAAAGCTTATTTAAAACCGTCTGAGAGTGGCAAGAAGGAACTGAAAGACGTCGCCTTATTTTCGTATTTTATCATATTTTAACCCCTTCCATCTTATTTCGTATTAATCGTTTTTATTCAGGATTCTTAGGTAATGCGTACTTAACCCCTCCACTTCGAATCGTCTGTAAGCTGAATAAAATCGTCTGGAGATGGCAGGAAATAAGGTGGAAAATAAGGCGGTAATTATCAAAAATTAGGCATCGTGCTGAAAGGGTTAATCTGTCACTCACTATCGCTTGTTTTTCTGATAAAGTTTGAGCTCGTTGCCTCTTATCTGATCATTGTTCTTATTATCTTTTACACACACACACACACACACACACACACACTCTCTCACCTTTCTCCTTAATCTCCCGCACACTCGCACGTTATCTCTTATCTCAAACATCTCTTCGTTTTATCTCTAGCATTATATATATCATCCTTTCTCATACACACCACTATCTCTTTATCAGACCACTCTCATCTCCCGCTCGTCTCAAACTCATCAGCATCCCTCTTTATACCCATCACTGTCTCTCTAATCTCACACACATTACCTCTTATCTCACACCTCGCTGTCTCTAATCTCACACTTTCATCCCACACTGGTCCCTAATCTCACATCATTATCTCTTTCCTTACCTCTTATCTCACACGTCACGCTATCTAATCTCACACTTTTAGCTCACACTGGTCCCTAATCTCACATCATTATCTCTTTCCTTACCTCCTATCTCACACGTCACGCTATCTAATCTCACACTTTTAGCTCACACTGGTCCCTAATCTCACATCATTATCTCTTTCCTTACCTCCTATCTTACACATCACTCTAATCTCACACTTAGCTCACACTGGTCCCTAATCTCACATCATTATCTCTTTCCTTACCTACTATCTCACACATCATTCTAATCTCACACTTTTATCTCTCACACTGGTCTCTTGTCTAACACATCATTATCTTAAATTTCTGACACACCACTTTATCTTATCATACCTATCATATCTCATTATCTCTATTCTCTCACACACCAGTATCTCTAATCTCACACCACTGGCTCTAATCTCTCACACATCACTGTCTCTCCTCTCCCCATTATTTATTACCAGGAATGACGACCAAGAAAAGCGAGGGAAAGTGAGAGAGACAGCAGGAGACAGAAACCCCACGAAATCCTCCAGGGGCCTGAAAGAGAGAAAGGGAGAGAGACAGAGAGAAAGAGACAGATAGACAGAGAGAGACGGCACACACATCTCATTTCGAGGTAAGCCTGTCATCTGTTTTTCGTCATATATCACTTTACAATAATATTTCCCTTTATATTCTTGCCATTAACAATTTTATTCAGGTTAGGGAAGGCCTCTCGTACTAAAGATGTTTATTAAGATATATCATATTCACCTCTACGTTCGAAAGGTCTCTCCCAAGCTGAATAGAAGCGTCAGAAAGTAGCAAGAATAAGAGCCTTCAGGGAGCGCATACCTCCGCTAGGGTTTCAAAGGCCATCGTCATATTAGGTCAATTTTCAAGGCGTGAACTAAAGGACGAAATTTAAGGCCATTCTCCAAGGAACAGTGTGGTCTTGGGCCCTTATTCTCGTCTGTTAAAGAAGCTCCATAGCATCTTTTCCTTAGTGATTTATTTTTGGATATGGGTAATCGGTATCCCTTTGTACGCTCTCTGTTAACTTGCTTTTGTATACTCATGGAGGGAACAGTTTGTGGGCTGGCCTTTGGTTCCTTCTTTCTAGCATAAAAAGAAAAAAAATCCTACCCCTGGGACGTTTGTATAAGCAAGCAGATCCACCGCTCGGTTATATTATCGGTGCCACCACGTGAAGGCGCCCCTCCCCACCACCACCACCACCACCACCACCACCACCACCACCACCAGCAAGAAGATACGTCATCTGGTCCAAAGTTTAGATTAATTCTCATCACCATCCTATTTTTCCATCTTTCCACATCTTTATCAAATTACTAGTAAAATATTGATATGCGTCATTGGATTGAAGGGTCTCTCTCTCTCTCTCTCTCTCTCTCTCTCTCTCTCTCTCTCTAATAATAATTATAATAATAATAAATTACTAAAAGAACAGCGATAAACTAGGGGAACTTGTGGCCTGTTGGTTAGCACATTCAGCCAGCAACTAATAAAACCCAAGTTCGATTCTTGGACCGGTCAGACTGTTGGACCAAGTTTGTTTCCCCGTTTCAAAATTCACCTAGCAGTACAATTAGGGACCTGGCTGTAAAGTAGATTGTTGTGTGCTGTATTGTATCGTTCTTTTACCTTAACCTGATCCAGATTTTCGTCCTTTTTGCTTTATATTTCACGTAGCTTAGTGGCAGAGTAAGACAATGTTAATAGCTTTCTCTTCCATAGCACTTCTTCGTGACTAGCATCAAATTCTAGTGTTAATCTATTTTGACACTTGAGCATTCAGGTTGGAGAGATGGTAATTTTAGGCCAAGTTAAAGTGAAAGGAGTAAAGGGAAAGGTTAAGGTTTAGCAAGAATTGGTTGGAGCAGTTGACACTAGATCCCGTATTCTCCTTAACACCTTTTCCTAAGCGATTTATTTTGCTTATTACACCTTACTGTCCTCTTTTGCGTTACACAAATCCATACAGTATCACCATACTCTGCATAAATAACGTACAAAAGGATATTAACCAGCCATATCCCAAAAAATAAATTGCTAAGGAAAAGGTGCTAGGGGGCCTCCTTACTTCACGAGAATACGGAGGCTGGAGGAGAGTAAACGCTTGATATTCTAGGGGATCATTGAGACTTTGAATAAACTGGGGCTATTCAACACTTCTAAGTCCGTATACTTGCTGGTTAACGAAGCTCCCTAACATCACTTCCTTAGCTATTTATTTTTGGATGTGGTTAGCTAATACCCTTTTGCACGTTATTTATGCAGAGTGTGACGATATTGGAAGGATTTATTTTAACAGAAGAGGACAAGGACAATAAGGTGTGATAAACAGTCTAAATCGCATAGGAAAAGGTGTTAGGGAGCAAAATAAATTGCTTAGGAAAAGGTGTTAGGGAGCTTCCACGGACGAGAAAACAGGCCCAAGTGACAGAGCGTTGGGGACTAAGGACCTGGCTTGTTTTTTTTTCGTTTTCTTGTTTTTTCCTTCGTGTGTGTGTGTGTGTGTGTGTGTGTGTGTGTGTGTGTGTGTGTGTGTGTGTGTGTGTGTGTGTGTGTGTGTGTGTGTGTGTGTGCGCGTGCGTGCGTGTGTGCGTGCGTGTGCGTGTGCTTGAGCGTGTGCGTGGTGGCAGTGAACTCGAGCAAGGCGGGCGCGTGTGGGAGTCTGTAATTAAATTGTCTTAACGTCCTTTGGCCGTGACGGAGGGCAGAGGAGAGAACCTGGGATTGTGGTCGGAGGCTTCTTAGTTCCTTTTGGTTTGCGATTTGTTCTGTATGTTGTACTCTGATAGTCCTTTTTATTGTTTTTATCATGGTGGTTATGAAGGGAACTGGGTAGCGTCGTGGGGTGAGAGAGAGAGAGAGAGAGAGAGAGAGAGAGAGAGAGAGAGAGAGAGAGAGAGAGAGAGAGGATAGGCACACAGGTAGAGGTATATTAATTTAAATAAATACAGTAAGACAGATTAAATCATTGGCTGCGGTAAGTGTATGAGCTGAAATAATAATAATAATAATAATGATAATACGTTGTAAGCTCTACTCTCGGCCGGAACATTAAGCGTGATAGTTATAATACTTTTGGTAGCTCTGGATTACTCGTAAGAATATTTATATCGCCTGACATTAGCAGTCTTCAAATCCAAAGTAGTTAGGCAGCAGATTGTGATAGCAGCAGCAGTGGTAGTAGTTGTAGTAGCAGTAGTAGTAGTAATAATAATAATAGTAGTAGTAGTAGTAGTAGTAACACTCTTTATTTCGTAATATGAATTACCAAGGACAAATTATTATATATGATTTATATGAGAAGAATTACTACGGTATGTATACATCATGTATATATATATGTCTAACATATGTACCAGTCTCTTTCTCTCTCTCTCTCTCTCTCTCTCTCTCTAATTCGGTGACATATCGGTACTGTACATTTGAATGCTTCAGGGCTGGGATATACCTAAATACATAATCATATACACAATGAATGAAATCTATACCGTTCTGCTGTTTTTTTTTTGTTTTTTTTTGTGCATATAGCACATGATTCAGCAGTCGCAGCAGTATCAGATGTATCCCCAGGTTCATCTGCAGTATGAACCAGTGCACTGCAGGCTTAAGCTGTCCTCCCCCTGCAGTCCACCATCCTCGTTTGGGGAGACAGGGGCGTGAATGAGGGACGTTTGTATAACCAGGCCGTTGAGCGACGTGGTTGTATCGGTGCCACCACGTGAAGGCGTCCCTCTCCACCACCAGTTAGCAGGTATATAGTTAATAATCGATAATTCGCATAATTGTAATCCGAGACTGAATATGATAGTAAACATTTGAGAAAAAAATGAGATAGAAAATGAGACTGACGTAGAAAATGCGCTAGAAAAGGAGTTAGAGAATTAGGAAATGAATTAAGAATGACTTGAATTAGTTAGAGAATGAGTTAGTAAGTGAATGAGTTGGGAAATTAGTTAGAAAATGAGTTTAAAAAAGAGTTAGGAAATTATTAAGAAATAGTTTGTATATTTGCCCCCTCCTGACGCCAACACAGCCGCAGGGAAACAGCCAGCGACGTACCGGGAAAGTTTTAACTTGGCGTGAATAATTTCTTTGAAGTCTCCCAAAATAGTTTCCATGGGTTTAATTTTTTCCCTTAAAGGCGGGAATATAAGGCAGGGTTAGTTGGTTTATGTAATTGTTGTTGTTTGTGGTGGTGGTAGTGGTGATGGTGGTGGTGATGGTAGTGGTGATGGTGGTAGTGGTGATGGTAGTGGTGATGGTGGTGGTGATGGTAGTGGTGGTGAAGAAAAATGTTATGGAATGTGAGTAGTAGTGAGGATATGTGATGCGGGTTGTGGATATTTCTGAGGATAATTGATGTGGGTTTCAAGTAATATTGAGGATATTATGAGTTATAAGAATAGTGGTTTGGGAAGAGTCTAGTGTTGTGAATAGTGCTAAGGGTGGACTGTTGTGGGTAATGTTGTGCCTACGATGTTGTGGCTCCCGCCGCTCCTCATCAGCACCTCAACACACGTCATATGGCTCAGTCTGGCTCCTCCATGGCTCTCAATCCTCACTCTGCCAAATTAGCTGCCGGGGGGAATGTGCCGACTTGCTATTCTGCTCCACTTGGGTTTGAATACTCTTGAAGGCTGTGTGTGTGTGTGTGTGTGTGTGTGTGTGTGTGTTTTAGGGGAGATAGAAGGACCCAGCACCTTGAAAGTCAAATGGTTAGAGATTTACCAACAAATCATAGGGCTATTATGTGTGTAAAGTAGGGCAAGCAAAGGTGGCACGGTTACTGAAATATAACACCATAAGCTTTGATGAGTGATGGAGTGTGGAGCTGGAAGTATGGGGACGGTTGGATCCCTGAAAATCAGTAGAGTTTGTTTTTACTATAAGCCTATTCAGGGTATAAAGCTGCACATCCAAAGGTGGCCCAGTTACTGAGATGCAGCGTCCACAAACTGCTATTTTAATGTTGTGATTCTGGGGGACAGTGGGAGTGATGTTAGTAGCATGCATGTAGACTAGTAGTTGGGTGATGATTATGTAGTGGTGTGAGGATGTGGTGATGAGGTGATTCTGTATGGTGGTGTGGCGATTGTGGCGATGAGTGTGGTGGTGAGGTGATTCTAAATGGTGGTGAGGTGAGTATGTGGTGGTGTGGTATGTGGGTGTGTGGTGATGTGGTGAGTATGTGGTGGTGAAGCTATTGTCGTGAGGTGATTCTGTATGGTGATGAGGTGGTTATGTGGTGGTGTGGTGATTATGTGGTGGTGTGGTGATTATGTGGTGTGGTGTGTTGTGTGGTGGTGTGGTGAGTGTGTGGTGGTGTGGTGATTATGTGGTGTGGTGTGTGGTGGTGTGGTGATTATGTAGTTGTGTCTAATGTGGTGTTGTGTGATTTGGTGGTGTGTGATGGTGGTATGTGATATGGTGGTGTGATGATTATGTGGTGGTGTGGTGATTATGTAGTTGTGTCTAATGTGGTGTTGTGTGATTTGGTGGTGTGTGATGGTGGTATGTGATATGGTGGTGTGATGAGTATGTGGTGGTGTGGTGAGTATGTAGTCGTGTTTTGTCTATGTGGTGGAACGATGATGCGGTAGTAGTAGCATGAGTGATTGTGAACATGATGATGATAATGATGATGATGACGATAAAGATGATGATGATGATGATGATGTAGTTTGATGAATGGATTTTTTTTTCTGTATGTCAAGTGGTGTGGTTGTTGTGGTGATGTCTCTTAGGTGTGATGACTGTGATGATGCTGTTCTTTGCCTTTACTGTTTTTTTGTGTGATGTAATTTAGCAGCGTTGGTTGTGGTGCTGACGTATTAATTCCTTGACTCTGATGGCGCTATTTCTCTGACTTTCCTGCTCTCTCCAGACGATTTTATTCAGCTCAGGGGAGATTCTTTGGAACTGGAGGGGTTAGAGTATCTTTCATTAATCACCTAGCTGCTGAAAATCCCTCGTAAGTTGAATAAAATCGTCTGGTGAGGGTAAGAATGAAATATAAAACACCTCACCTCACCTCACACACACACACACACACACACACACACACACATGTGGTAGGTCTCCATATTATAATTGCAAATCATACTAGATAGATAGATAAATAGATAGATAGAGAGACAGATAGAAGCAGGAAGTCAAATGATGAGAAGGTGTTGTGTTTGCGAGAAGCGAGCAGCGCTAAACGCTTACACGGGGGAAAGCTGACGACAGCGGCCAGTAAGGAGATGATTCAGTTAGCTGTCAGCAGTCCTCTCGTGAGAAAGTTCTGTTGCCATGAGGAAGATACGTGACACACACACCCTACTACACGAGATGTGAGGAAAGAGAGTTTAGAAGGAGACAAGCGACCCTATAGAGAGGTCGAGACGGAGATTAGCTTTAGAACAGAGAGAGAGAGAGAGAGATAGCGAGACAGGGAGGTAGCTACCCAGGACTTATACTATTATACCTGTTTAATATGTCCAAGACAAATAAAAATAGTCCCATACTATTCTTTACCTCTCCCGTCACTACATGACATCTGGTGGGGAAACTACTACAAGATATAAAAGCCGCTTGACCACAAGTCTAAAATATACTTCTCTACAATTAACTACAAAGTCTTTATGACACACACACACACACACACACACACACACACACACACACACACACACACACACACACACACACACACACACACACACACACACACACACACACACACACACACACACACACACACACACACACACACACACACACACACACAGCACCGTATCTAATGAGTCATCCTAACTGACCCACTATAATCGCTAATTAAGTCCATAATTGCCTATAACACGTGCCAGCTGCAAGTCATAGGAGGTTAATGCACCTAATTAAGCTTCTCATACCTTTGGCTACCTAATGAACCTGTTAATTAGTCCACAACTGCCTGAAGTTTTCCTCGTTTCGCCTTCATTAACTTTTTTACGTAGGACGAGGGAAGTTAAATATTGAAAAGCATCGGTGTAGTGGTCATTTCCTACTAGTATTGCATGGGGTAGTCAACCGAATGGAGCTTATTTTAGTGTGGGTGGAAAGGAAGGTGTGGATGATGATGATGATAATGATGATGATGATGATGATGCAGTATGGTGTTTGATATTTCCTGTAGTTAATTTGTTTTTCCTTCCTCTCTCCATCGTCTGTAAAAATGATGATGAGGATGATGGTGGTGAAAATTTATGTCTTTAGAACTGAGACAGTATCAGAAGCTTCAGAGGTGGGTGATTGAATTTGTCGCCTCCTTTACTGGGTAGTCTGTTTTGGTCTACCCTAGTCTGTCTAATCGAGCAGACCCATCCACTGCAGACAATTAGCCTCCCCTGCAGGGCCGTTCTCTGCAGTGAATTAATGTCCCCATGCAACTAACAGCGCCTCGCCACAGCAAGGCGCGGGGATTATTGTGGGAGTTTGGTTCCTGGGTGGACGCCGCATTTGTCTCCACCCAATTAACAGGGGCACCACAGTAGGCTCCACATCACCTCCCTTCTTTGGCCGTATGGTGACCATCCAGCGATGTAAATTGTTTCATGAGTTAAAGAAATTATTTGGCTTGTCACTCAGTGTGGTGCGACCTGAAATGCAAGGAAGAGTAATAAATAGTGACAGGAAGGATAGGAAAAATAGCAGGAGAGCAGGACAGACACAGAAAAAAAAAAAGATAAACATGAAGGAAGAAGTAGGCAGCACTACATCAAGTGAGTGGATGATGGGCGCTCCCACCTGCCACCAGCTCTGATGTGGTTCTCCAGCTTTAATCTCTTAATACCGGCACCAATACAGTCACATATTCACTTACTATATTAGTCCAGTCCTTCGCAAGTATGGATTCATCACTAACCAGTTAACCAAATCCCAGTGTTATTGGTCTGATGAGGTGGAAGATAGAAGTGGAGAAAGTTTGACTGAGCTTTGTTAATCTGATTGAGCTTCATTTCCAGGCGTTTTACAAGCAGGCAGAGAGCTGTAGTCCCCCTTGGTATGGTCCCACCTCTGTCTGCAAGAGTACACACGCACCCACCGTGGAAGTGAGATCTGACATAAGCACTTTTGTTATGCCTGTTACTCGACATGAAGGACTATGTTTAAAGTCTTACCGCGATTTTATTGCTGACACTGTGATGAATGCTTAATAACAGTTACTAGAACGACCCATCCATCTATCCATCCGACCGTCCGTCCGTCCGTCCATCCATCCCTTTACTGTCCCATCAGGAGCGTAGGGACATAATGCTAGGCCACTCAGTTCAGCCATTTCAGGCGAAGGTAACCAGACTCACTCTTCCCCGGAGTGGCATTATGTGAGCAATTAGGCCCAAACATTCCTAGGACGAAAACCCTTCAGAGCCCAATCCGGTCGGAGCGCCGTAACCTACTAGATCACTAGGCGTCATTTGGATACCACCCAGCTTATTAATGGCTTCCAGGGTTATTAGTATTGTCAGTCAGTGTAGAATAATCTGATGGGAACACTACATCGAGTGAGTGGATGGGGGGCGTCTCCACCTACCACGGTTGATGGGCACAGTGAAGATAGTGAATAAGTGATAATACTGGTGCCAGTTACCATGCTTACCCAGTTTGCAGGTGGAGGATCGAGTTGGGAATTTGATGATGATGATAATGATGATGATGATGATTAGCTGGTTATCGGTGTCTCTATACAGTATGCCTGCACGTGAGAACTATTGTTTGAATTTGAACATCCTCCGGCAGAGAATTACTTGGTGAAGTTTTGGAAATTACAAAAGAAAGAGAAAAAAGATAAAGATTGATGGATGTCGTTTGAGATAAAAATGTCCATCCTTCAGTCTCTGTTACGCGTTTTTTCTTTATCTTATTATTATTATTTTTTTTCTGTGTCTGGAGTCACTTTCGTAATGCATCCTAAGCAACATTAACGATAAACAAGCCTCCTTAACAAATAATTATCATCACAGTTCTCACAGGTTTTCGTATTTTTGTCACTGTGATATTTAATTCTGATTTTGTCACAAATATTTTACTTCGATTTTGTCACTGATATTTTACTTTGATTTTGTCAGTAATAATTGTTTGATTTTGTCTAATAATTGTTTGATTTTGTCACTGTAATATTTAATTTAGATTGTCACTGATATTTTACTTTGATTTTTTCAATAATATTTAACTTTGATTATGTCACTGTAATATTTAACTTTGATGCGTATGTAGGAACTTTATGAGTGAAGACAGATGTTTAAAAAAAAATGATGTTACAAGTTAAAATTTATGGGAGTTTATAGACACAGCCGCCATTGTATTTATTGCCAGACGCCTAATTCCTAATATCATCCAGGCTGGTTGATGTTAAAAGGCCACCCGGACTCTCACGTTCAATTTTTGGCCAAATCTTATAAACTTCCACATCCCGTTTTGTCAGTTTCCGAGCGTAGGGACCCGAGGCTAGGCTACCGATAGTCCAAAATATTTAAGGGTAGGAGACTGACTTAACGCCCCGGGTAGCATGTATGTACGTGATAAAATAATGAAAATAAAAACGCTGGCCATCGCTTGAACTCTGGCACACTTCGACTTGAGATCCCGCCACGAGTTGTCATTTTCGGGGTTTGGGCAAAAGGTATATATTAAAGAACAGTTCAAATCCGAAAGCGATTTTTTTCCCCGCTAAATTGATGTTTCTGATGATCGTAGGTTCGAATCCCGGCTTATCCAAAGTAAGTGAATTCATTTGGGATTTTTATGGCTGTGTTGTGTTCTTCGTCATCGTTTTGTTTACCCCATTCCTTATCCACCTTTCACGTTTAGTTTATATCTCCCACGTTCCTTACCAACCTCCCACGTTCTTTATTAACCTCCCACGTTCCTTATTAACCTCCCACGTTCCTTATTAACCTCCCACGTTCCTTATTAACCTCCCACGTTCCTTACTAACCTCCCACGTTCCTTACTAACTTCCCGTGTTCCATACCAACCTCCCACGTTCCTTATCAGTCCGTTTACGTTCCTTACCAACCTCGCACATCCCCTACCAACCCCCTAACGATCTCCGGCGGCTCTTGGAAGGATCAATAAAGCCGTTCCATCCACCTGTGAACGCCACTTGGTCAGCCACTCTCCGTTCACTCACCCTGCACGGCCTCGCCTGCCCTTCCCTCTCTCTTATGTCATCTCTCGTGGTTTCTCGTAGTTTCTCGTGGTCTCGGGTAGTTAGCGCAATGATCGTATCTCGTGGTTTCCTCGTGCTTTCTCGTTGCCTTGTCTGGTTTCTAATGATATCTCGTTTTTTCTCGTGGTTTCGCGTGGTTACTTGTACTTTCTCGTTGCTGCGCGTAGTTTCTTGTGGTTTCGCGTGGCTTTTTGTGATTTCACTTGGTTTCTCAGGATGTTGACTGGGGAAAATGTAGCCTTGTTTTAAAGCATCAAAAACACAGTTCCATCTCTTTACTCACCAACATCTTCCACAGGAGTATCCTTTAATATTTAACAATATCCTACTCGATCCTGCATCGTCTTTGAACATAATTAGGGTTTCATTCTCTCAGAATTTATCGTGGAAAGATCATATTATCTCTTGCAAAGTCTTCCTCCAACCAAAAGATTAAGTGTGCTAAGCCGACTCGTGCCTTCTTTACCCCCACACGGTTGTTGACTTTATACACAGGTTATATTCGCCCCTGTGTACTGTAGAGTACAACTCTCATGTGTAGGGATGCTACCCACATACAGCTCGTCCCAGCAAGGTGGAGTCAAAGGCTTTTCGTCTCATTAACTCTCCTCATACTGGCTCCATTCAACCTCTGTCCCTTCGCCGCATTGTTGCGTTTCATCTCATTAACTCTCCTCCTCTTACTGACTCCCTTCAGCCTGTCTCTCTCTGCCGTACTGTTGCATCTCTACCTCTCATTAACATTCATTCTCTTACTTGCTCCCAGCAGCCTGTATCTCCCTGCCGCACTGTTGCATCTCAATGTCTCATTAATATTCCTCCTCTTACTGGCTCATTTCAGCCCCTGTCTATTCGCCGCACTGTTGTATCTGTCTCTTTTCTGTCGCTAGATCAATGGTCACTGCTCCTCTGATCTGTCTGCTTCCATCCCTCCAGCAGTACGGCGGGCGCGTAGCAGCCATCTAGCAACAAACTCTCATCCCTCTTCTGTCCAGCTCTCTAATGCAAGAGTAAACTGTTACCCCCAGTCCTTCATGTTTGCAACAGGCCTGCTGAGGTACTGTGTTCCTGTATTTGTGTTTCCTTACTGCCGACGTCCCCCAGTCGAAACAAACGCAGTGTGTCCTGGCATCTCCAAATGAATGGATCTCGAGTTTGGCACTCTGTTATTTTGTTTTTATTTTTTCTTGGAGGGAACAATCTTGCGGCCTTCTGGCTTTTGGTTCCTTCTTCTTTACATATAAAAACAAATGTTGGTCCATATATAAAACTCTTCTCTTCACTCCGCGGGCGATATCTCGTGTGTTGCGGGTACGGCTCAGTCAGTGTTATCACTGTCTGTCCTGTCTTTTTTTTTTTTTCATTTCTTCCTCCTAC
>NC_137053.1:4292500-4402500 GCF_032717465.1 Coenobita brevimanus | reverse complement strand
AGGCGGATTTATACCACCTCTTTTTTATATATAAATTTTAAATATATTACTTTTATATCTTCTTATATTTACCATCCATCCTTCCATTGCCAGACGCCTCAATCTCTCAAGGGGTGGCCACAAACAAATCGCCTCCACATTTTACTGAGGCATATTAGGTAGGTACTGTACTAAAAATATATAAATGCCGTTAAGGGGAATATCGCTGAGAAAGCAGTGACACAAAGAATCCATTGCAACGAGAACGCGAGATTTGGGGGGAATTTGAAGAGTACACGTGTTAACTGATGCGTGCACGAGATACCCAACAAGCACGTAAGAGAATAAATAACATCGGTACGTAAGGGAGGTACGTAAGTGTAGTACGTAAGAGAGGGGAAAAGAGAAATGAGAGAAGCACGTAAAGAGAAATTCGTATGAGGCAACAAGAGAAATAAGTAGGTAAGGAAAGTACGTAAGAAAGGTACGTAAAAGAGGTACGTAAGGTAAATAAGGAAGTTAAATAATGGAAGTACGTAAAAAGCTAACGAGAAATAAGAGAAGTACGTAAGCCAGGCACGTGAAAAAAGTACGTAAGAAGACGTAACAAGAAGTAAGGAGAGTACGTAAGAGGCACGTAAAAGGAGAAATGCGAGAAGCAGATAAGAGAGGCACGTAACAGATGCACGTAAGAGAGGCACGTAAGCGAGGTATTGCAACTCGTGCCGTACCGTCTCCTCTTCCAAGCGTACCGTTCGCTGGTTCGTACCCGGAATGTCCCTTTTTTTACCCCGCTGCTGGCCCAGGCGAAGGGGATGTCTGTTTAAACGCTACGTAACGCTTTCTCCGTAGCGATTTAGTTATCATTTTCTACTTAAACATTCGTAACACCTTCACCGTAGCGATTTGGGTAACATTTTCCACTTCAGCGTTCGTAAAACCCTTTTCGCTTCATTTAAACATTCGTAACACCTTCTTCGTAGCGATTTAATTAATATTTTCACTTAAACATTCCCTTAAGTAGCGGTATATGCTTCCTAACACCTTTTTCTTAGCGATTTAGTTAACGCATTCCACGTTAACATTCCCTTGCATGTTATTCTCATCGTTTGAATATCGACGCTGTACACATTAGTTATAAACATGATGATCCTGACGTGTGGGATGCAGAATAAATCACTTACGAGGAGGTTTTACGTAATCTTAGGCTTCTGTGACGTCACTCGGCTGAAGAAAATAGAGAACGAGAGTTGTCCTGACTTGAGGGGGTAGTTATAATAAAAAGGAACAAAAAAAATGTATTGAAGGAATCACCCACCCACCCACCCACCAACACACACACACACACACACACACACCAGGATAACATTTAGGTTTTATTATTTGTACGTTTTTATCTTTTTTATTTCTTATGCGTTTGATGCCAGAAGGGTACACTACGGACGGGAACAAAAGTCTGTATATTATTTCACCTCTCGTATTTTCTTTTTTATTTTCGTCTGCTAGCTAATTTTCCAAAGCTGAGAGAGGCTTGATATGTTTCTCTGCCCTTACATGATACTGTCAAAAGTTCGCGTATTTCACCTCTTGTTTTAACTCGCATCTGATAGCTAATATTCCTAACCTTGGGGAGGCTTGATATGTTTCTTTGCCCAACCAATCATTTCACCTTTTCTGCTTCACACTCTCCTCTGCTAGCTAATATTCCTAAGCTGGGAGAGGCCTGGTATGTTTTTCTGCCCATGGATTATGCTGTGTACGATGCTTCAGGGAGGAAAGTGACGGACGTGACTTAAGTGAATCAGACGAAGTGGAATTGTATGCGGAAAAAAAAAAAAAAGCGGCATCCAGGTATCAGTGTTTACTCCTTTATTACCACGTCTCCCACTATGGAGACTCTCTCTCTCTCTCTAACGATGGTTCCTTCTGTACTTACTTCCTCCAAACGATTTTCATTCACTTTATGAGACGATTTTCTTTCTGGAGGGGTTAGATCGGCCTTCATTAGTCCCTTTATTACTTCAGGTCTCCCTTAAGTTTCATAAAATCGTCCGGAGGTAGCAAGGATTAAATAGGAAATGCATCGTCGGACTGAAGGGGCTACTCTTACCCCCGTATAGTTCCCTCGCCTCTCTCTCTCTCTCTCTCTCTAGTTCGCTCACTCCAACTTGGCAGAGCATTTCGTCATTTTCACGTCTTATTTCCCGTAGCTCAATGCCAGAATGAAACTACTACGGCATTACACCATTCCTAAGCTCTGGAGAGGGACGCCTTCACGTGGTGGCACTGATATAACCGAGCGGCCCCTCTGCCGGTTTTACAATCTTCCCTCACCTCCCTACCCCTAAATGAAGCAAGGGGTTCACGTTTCAGATGAACCCGGGGCTGGGACTACCACTACTGCCACAGCTTATCCATAACACTTCTTCGTGACTAGCATCTTATCCTAGTATTTATCATTTTATAGCTTAGCAGTGAAGATAGCGAGTTAATGTGGGGAGGGAGTAGCTGTTTTCTCTCTCTCTCTCTCTCTTTCTCTCTCTCTCTCTCTCCCTCTCCCTCTCTCTCTCCCTCTCTCCCCAGCCATTCAGCGCTTATCCGTAACACATTCTCTTAATCCTTCACTCTCGTCTCTTCATACCTCAGGCCGATGGAGAGAGAGAGAGAGAGAGAGAGAGAGAGAGAGAGAGAGTTTTTTCGAGGCGGAACACTAACCACAACGACATGGAGACACTCAGCACGTCCTTAGCTCGTATTCAAAGTGGAGCTTCCGTAACACCTCTTCCATACCGATTGATTCCGCACTTCAGCTCAAACACACGCATGTCTGTGATGCAGACGAGGTCGATACAGAAATCTATCTATTTGTCTGTTGAAATGATATACGTAATTAACAAAGAGAACGTGTAGGTGTAATATCCACAACGAAGCTTCTAGCGGTGTCTACATGAGGTGTGTACAGGGAAGGGTAAAGTTGTTGTGGTGAGGGTGGTCATGTGGAATAATGGGATGGTGAGTGAGACGGCTGGAGCAGTGGTGTGTGTGTGTGTGTGTGTGTGTGTGTGTGTGTGTGAGAGAGAGAGAGAGAGAGAGAGAGAGAGAGAGAGAGAGAGATTGGACAGCCTAGACAAATGGACAGACAGACAGATAGACAGACAAATCGACAGACAGATAGACAGAAATAGAGAGACAGACAGACATACATTGACAGAGACAAATAGACAGACAGGCAAATAGAAGAATAGACAAAGGGACGTACGAAAAGACAAGCCAACAATAAACAGGCAGACAGAGCGATAGACTGACAGACACAGACAAGTGGACAGACAGACGAACAAAGAGACAGATAAACAAATGGACAGATAAACAGAGAGAGAGAGAGAGAGCGAGGAGGTGATGGTGAAAGGGTCAGTGTGAGATGGACATGTAGGAGGGAAGAAACTGACCACTACCACGTAACCCCACACTTCACTGCAACTTACTACTCTGCTGTAGCTACGATTATTATTATTATTATTATTATTATTATTATTATTATTAGTTATTTATTGCAGGAAAGTCGAAGAGAGTACAGTGCAAATCTCGCCCGTATCACCTGCTCTACCTGCAATAAAAATGTCTTAGTAACGGAGAAAATTTAACCTCAAGTTATATTTCAATCTCAGTCAAGGTCTTGCTTCGACGCTCAGATTTCTCCCGTATCCGCAAGTGTTTTTTTTATTTTTATTTTTAAATCGCCGATACAATCTCTAGCGCTTCCACATGATTTGTTCACGTGGCAAGAACACCGCAGCGAAGAGAAAGTGAAAGAAATATTGTTGTTGGAGGAGAATTGTGAGAATGATTTTTTACTGTTTTTCTCTATTAAATCTTCAAGTTTTCTTAAGAAGGGAGGTCATGATTAATCCTCTTTTACCTTCATAGAGACATCGGGGTTTTGCTCTGTCCTCTGCCATGAGTCTGCCTTTCCTCCACCTTATGCCACTTATATACCCCATTCTTCCACCTCATCCTCTGCCCTTCTTTCCTCCCTCCCTAGACTTCACACACACATACTCTCTTAGTCTCTCATTTTCTACATACGATCAGACCATCTCAGGATACTTCTAAAATCTACCAACACATTCACTTCGGCACTACAACGCACCCGAACTTCCTCATTTTTCTGTTTGTTCTACGATTGAACTCTACACGCTCCTCTCAGATAAATAATTTTCACTCCTCTCACCGTTGACTTATGTCCTTCCGGCAGTCCAGGTTTCACTTCCATACGTCAGTGTATGATCACAATATCGTCGTTCAGTGGCTTCTTTACTTCCATGCTCACCTTCTGTTCCATGTCACCGCCCTCAGTGTGCCTGCAACCCTCCTTCTCAGCATTACCCTATCTGCATTCAGTCCTCTATGCTCTCATTCTTGCACATCACACAGTCTGGTCACTTGAAGGCTGTCACATTCTCTAGTTCCAGACCATTTAGCTTAGTTGTCCAATCCATTACTTCATTGCTCTAAAAAAAAACATAGCTTTACTCTTTACTACCTTCTCTTTCAAATTTCGTTTCTTGCACGCACTTCCAAATTCAATTTTCAAGCTTGCAATCCCAGTTCTCTGTTAGCTTGTTTTTATTTTTTCTTGGAGGGAACAATTTGCGGGCTCCTGGCGTTTGATTCCTTCTTCCTTGCATTAAAAAAAAAAAAAAATTCATCCCCGCTTAACAAAGCTGTATCCTAGAAAACAACAGCACAGGCTATTTCCACATCATATCCTTTCTTATTAGGGACACGCCAAGATCCCCCGCCCTACCATGTATTTAACACCATCCACACATATTCTGAACAGCAACGGAGGTAGGACACCACTGTTTTTAGCGCAGCGAGCAAATACAGTAAAAGAACTCGCTTCATATGTCACACGTACAGCCGTCAGTTCACCCACATATATACTCTAAACATATAGTATAGATATTTATTTCTTTGTATATCATGAAAAAACTTAGGTGTCTTCTTTACCTTTTTGCATGAAAAGAATAGTTTCGATATTTTACTCCTAACGATGGACTTTGTTTCTTTGTGTATAAGTAAAAAAGTTAGATTCGTGTTCTTCAGAGAGAGAGAGAGAGACGTAGGGGAGGATCTGCGGTTTCACTGGGCACCTGAATATCATTTTTCTCAACGAAGGGAGCGAGTGGAGAGAAAGGGGATGGGGACGAGTGGGTAGAGAGAGAGGGGGTGAAGAGAGAGGGGTTGGAGGAAGAGGGGGTGGAAGGAGAGGGCGGGAGGGGAAGAGGGGGTGGAGGGAGAGGGCAGGGGGGAAGAGGAGGTGGAGGGAGAGGGCAGGGGGTGGGCAAGAGGGGGTGGAGGAAGAGGGCAGGGGGTGGTGATTAGTTTGGAGAGATGAGAGGAGGGAAAAGGGAAAGAATGTAAGGATACTTGTCGGGGTGATTATAAGAGTGGGAGTATGAAGGGATGGGTGGGGAGGGGGGTGGATGTGGGGAGGGGGAGGAAAGAGATTGGAGGCAGGATGGTAGAATGGGGAGAAGTTTGGGCAGTGGAGGGGAGATTCTGGGGAGGGGCATATGTGGGGATGTGGGGGAATGAGACATGGTATGGAAGAGGTTGGGGAGGGGAAGGGAGAGTAAGGGGGAGGGAGACGGACAGGCAGCAGGGTAAGGAGGTGAGAGGAGGGGGTTGGGGAGGAGAGGAAGACTGGGAGGGGAGGGGAGAGGGATTTCAGAGGGAAGGTGATGGATCTCTGGGTTTACTCTGAGTTGCTAAGGGGCTTGGTTCGCCTGTCACTTTTTTTTTTTTTTCTTTTCTTTTTTTTTTAAGGGCAGCGGGTGCACTAAATTGAAAGAACATTTATTGCATTTTTGTTGTTGTGGTGTGTGTGTGTGTGTGTGTGTGTGTGTGTGTGTGTGTGTGTGTGTGTGTGTGTGTGTGTGTGTGTGTGTGTGTGTGTGTGTGTGTGTGTGTGTGTGTGCAAGCGATTTATTCAGTGTAAAGAGTTTTTCAGGCCAAAGAGACGCCTCTGACTACTATACCCTTTTAACTCTAACTTGGCCTAAGATTGGAGTCTTTCCATCCAAAATACTGAGTTAGGACAAGAGATTAACACAAGAAATATGGCGCTAGTCACGAAGAAGTGCTATGGACAGGATTAAAAGCCATAGCATTTTATTAATCAGGAACTGAACTTCGTGAAATAAGCTGCAAAGGGACGAAAATCTGGGCCAAGTTTGGGTGAAAGGAATATAGTGTTTCTTGTTAAATTTAATCGTCTCATTTAATAACATCTCGGGCTGAAGGGGTTAAAGAGATAGAGATAGAGATAACTTAATGGAAGAGAACTCAAAAAAAGAGATCGAGATGGTTCAAAAGGAGAGATAGTTATAGTTCTTGAATAAATCCTTCCAATATACCCTGCGTAAAATAACGTACACAGGATATTAACCGGCCATGTCCAAAAATAAATCGCTAAAGAAGAGGTGTTAGGGAGCCTCCTTACCCTACAAGAATACGGACGCAAGACACCCCGGGTCACACTCACCCCCACCCCCCGTAGTATCGTCCCTTAACCCCTTCATTCCGGCGACTTATTTTTGGTAGTTAATTCATGTCAGCTTTGGACGAATTTATTTAGAGTTTGAGACCTCGTACTGAAAGGGTTGTCGAAGGCCGAATCTGTCCTTTCCAGTTCGAAAAATCTATCTATCTATCTATTGCCAGACGCCTCAATCCCGTTCGGGGTGGCCACAATCAAATCGCCTCCACGTCGTCCTGTCCCCCGCCATCTCATTGTTGAATAAAATCGTCTGGAGGAGAAAGAATTGAATGAAAACCTTCTGACAGCTCTTCCTTATCATTTTATCTCTGCATCTGGAATGTTTAAATTTTTTGGTTATTGATTTGCTCACTGTTGACATAAAAAAATATAAAAAAAATATATAAAAAAGGTAAAAATAACATGCGGAGATATAAACAAAGATAAAAATTACGTGCAAGAGAATAAGCAAGCGTAAAAAAAAAAAAAAGTATAGCGCGTTCACCCTTATTTCAGAGCGGTTGATGCCCAGGTGGAGTTAGACTGTGGGGCTGATTTGACTAGTAACCAAGGAGATTCAGTTCTAACTCACATCAGATACTCGACGAATTTTATGCCACCGCGCCGTACTATTTGCGAGGGTGACGTAGGTTTCGCCAGCTGAAAATGAAGATACTATAGAATGTCTCCTTAGGTTGTCGGAATATATCTCTTTGACCCTCATTCTTGTCCGTCGAGGAAGCTCCCTAACACCTTTTCCTGGGTGATTTATTTTGTTCATTACACCTTACTGTTCTCCTCTGTGTTACATAAATCCTTCCAATATCGCCATACCCTGCATAAATAACGTGCAAAATGATATTAACCACCAATATCCAGAAATAAATCGCTGAGGAAGAGATGTTAGGGAGTGTCCTCACCAACGAGAGTACGAGACTTTAAGACACCCAGGATCCCACTCACTTGCCCTCTCTATTTGCAGGTGTAGTCGGTGCCCACTTCACTCGCTGTCAGCCCACTCCACTTGCCGCCAGCCCACTTCACTCGCCACCAGCCCACTCCACTCGCCACCAGCCCACTCCACTCGCCGCCAGCCCACTCCACTCGCCACCAGCCCACTCCACTCGCCGCCAGCCCACTCCACTCACCACGAACTGTCTTCTGTCTTGCATCTCAGCTGAACAGAATTTCCTTTGCGGTGGGTAAGGAGTGTTGATTATTGTGTGAAGGATTACTGAGGTCTTACGTGAAGTGTTAAACCAAGACGTTGAAGTGTTAAAGGAAATACTAAGCTAAATTTTGCTGAAGTGTTACGTGAAGTGCAACGCAAAGACTACCTAAGTGTTCCGTGGACTACAGAGCTAAGACTACTGAAGTGATACATGGACGGCTAAGTTAAGACTACTGAAGTGTTACGAGGACTGCAAAGCTAAGACTTCTGAAGAGTTTTGTGGACTGCTAAGACCTCTGAAGTGTTATGTGGACTGCTAAGACTACTGAAAAGTTACGTGGACGGTCAAGTTAAGACTACCGAAGTGTTACGTGGAGTACAAAGCTAAAAATACTGAGGTGTTACGTGAATCGGGTGTTAATATTAAACATGACCAAGTGCTGCGTAAAGGAGCACTATACCAAGCCATACTGAAGTGTTACGTAAGAGTGAAAGGAGCAAAACTGATCCCAACACATTGAAAAATATGGTCATTGTAGCTGAAATAATCCACTGCACGAAATTTGGCGGATGAAAGAGATCTGAGGCGATGAAGAGAGAGATGGAAAGTGATTGAGGACAGGATACGTGACTGGAAAAGCCTGGAAAGCTAGTATAGAGTTTTCATAGAGCTTTCATTCCTGCAGAAAACTGGAGAGTGTGTGTGTGTAATGTGTCTGCATCGCTGGAAAAGACTGAGAGATGAAGAGTGTGTAAGGAGAGTGCAGTAGGAAAGGAAATTCTGTGGCAAATAAATGAGTCAGTGAATAAATAACTAAATTGATAAATAGATAAGGATAAAATCAGTAAAAAGTGAGAAATTTGAAGAGGTACTGAAGTGAGAAATTTGAGGAGGTACTGAAGGTGCTGGAAGACGAGAGAGCGGAAGATCGACTAACCTGTGGACAGTACGAAAAGTGAGAAGGGAAAAGACCAAGGGACAAAGGAAGGAGGAGGAGGAGGAGGGGGACGTGTTTTGCAGGAGGAAGACACTGAGAAAAGAGGAGTAGAGGAGACGGGAAGAGAGCAGAAGAGACGTGAGAAGAGAGAGTGGGAAGCATAGCAAGGAGTGTAGTGGGGGGGCAGTGAAGAATCTAAAAAAAAAAAAAAGTAAAGAGAAGTGGAAGAGACGATAGGAGGATAGAAAAGACGTGATAGGAAAGTGCCGGAAGAGGAAAGGAAGGATTGAGGATAATAGTTCCAGAGAAAAATGTGGAAGACGTGAGGAACTGCGGGAGAGCGAGGAAAACAAGAAGCGGAAGGAGCGTGGAGGAGGTGGGGAGGGACTATTTAAGACGTAAAGAAGCTACGAGGGGAGTGAGGAAGCCAAAAGGAGTGTGGGAGGCGGCGTGAAGAGACTGATTAAGGACGCAAGAAGAATTACAGGACCATAGAGCGAAGGGTGAAGGTACAGGAAAAGGAGTGCAAGGGTGGAGAGAGGAGGTGCAAGCGGAAAAAGTGAGGTGCAAGAGGTGAAGGCCAAGAGGACGGGTGCAAGAGGAAGAGGTGAGGTGTAAGATAGTTCACCACCACCACCATGTCGTCACCGAAGTCTCCCAAGTCTGCCCTGAGCAAGATTGGCCTGGGAAGACCTCGGCCCTTGAGGGTGCTCGTTCTTGGACAGGCGGGCGTCGGAAAATCAGGTACGTCAGGGAGGTGGGGTATGGAGAGGGGAGAGGAGGGTAGGGTAGGGAAGAGAGAGGAAGGAAAGGGGAGGGCAGGGCAGGGTAGAACAGAAGGACAGGACGGGGAGGGGAAGAGGAGGATTTTGTAAATCGGACTGGTCGGTGAGAGGAGGGTTTGGGAAGTCACTGCAAGCTAAGCAAGGTAAATCTGTTCAAGTTACGTAAATCGCTGGAAATCGGTTAAGCCAAGGTAGTACTGTTACTGCCAGACGATTTAATACGATTTAATTCACTGAAGGAGTGAGAGATAACTATCCACTAAACCCCACCACTACCAAAAGTCTTTCCTAAACCTAAGAATAATCGTCTGTCGGTGGCTCGAGTGAAACTAGAAAAGACATCAAATTGTTAATGTCACTAAGATTAGTAAAAGGTTTCGTGGTTTGTGGAGGTTCCATAAAAAATCTCCTTTGCCAGTCTATTATTATCTGTTACAGCAAAGTATTTTTTTTCTTTTTCTATATTACCAATATACCGATGTATTTTTATAATTTTCACAAGTAACATATTACATCCAAGTACTTCCTTGTCAGTATACCAGTGTCTATGTAAATCTTATTATTATGGTACAGATAGGTTTAATTTGCAGTCAGTCAGTGCCTTAATTATCAGTTTATTTCCTAGGACTCAGAAACAGGAGCAGATAAATACGTAAAGCCACATGTAACACCCTCTTTCTCTTTACACTCCATTAAACTCATCTCAGCAAAGGATGTTCTCTGCTCGTTTCCTCCCAAACATCAGACCGCTTCCCTAACCACATGGCAGGTCACTTGTATTCTCAGGGTCTCGAATATTCTCCCCTCAAGGTTTTTGGCCCCTCGACCTGGCTTGGCCTCCCCCTCTCATTATCTCTCGTGATTAGTCTGTCGTTCAGTGTCGTCTTCGTTCGCCTTTCATTCCGTCTCTCGTCTTGCGAAATACCTCTGAATTTTTCCTGTTTTTCCTTCGTGTGTGTGTGTGTGTGTGTGTGTGTGTGTGTGTGTGTGTGTGTGTGTTGTGAGGACGCTTAGGTGTTGCTCTGTACGTGAAACATATTAATGTGTAAGAACTTTCTCTCCTCTCTCTCTCTCTCTCTCTCTCTCTCTCTCTCACACACACACACACACACACACACACACACACACACACACACACACACACACACACACACACACACACACACACACACACACACCAGTCTATCTTTTCTCTCTTTGCCAAGGACATTTTCTCTCTGCACCCATCCTGTATGAATTTCCCCGGCCTTTGTCACTTCACTACCATGAGTTTGTTTTTTAATTTTTGTTTCATGTTTTTGCTCTAGATCTTCTTTGTGTGTGTTTGGGGGGGGGGTACACGCGCGTGTTCCAGTGTTGCCTAAACAAAGAGATGGAGAATTTTTTTTAGCTAAGAGCGTTTTATCGAGTTTAAGATTGAAAAAGAAAATGGGGTTCGTGGCTAGGTTTGTTAGTGAAGACATTTGAGGCGAGACTGACCTGCCAACGGGTTCTACAGCTTGTCTAAGGGTTACTCGGGAATATGCAGGGCAGGGGCGTCCATCTTCCCTGGCCCGTACACAAGGTCCAGCCGCATACCCCTACGTCATCGAGGTGAAGTGGGGTATATGCCGTTTGTAAAATTTTCATGACCCGACGGCAGACCTGAGCATTATTCTGAGTGAGAGTGTATTTTCGTGTGCCATAACAAAGGGTGGACAGAGGTAATCCAGCTTGGTTGTAACTAGGACAGGGGGGGATAGAAGGCAACAATGAGTGAGGAGGGATGATGCTTAACAATGGTCCCTCTTCCTGCATCACTATGGCGACCCCCGCTTCCACCACTGCCACTACCACCACCACCTACCGCACTGCTACCCCCACCACCATCACAACCACATACTACCGCCACTGCTACCACATACTACTGCTATTACCATCACCACCACCACATACTACTACCACCACCACCACCACATACTACTCATACTACCATCACCATCACCACATAGTACTACTACCACTACCACCATCACCACATACTCTTACTACTACCAACAGCACCACATACTACTACTACTACTGCAACTACTACCACATACTACCACCACCACCACAACAACATACTACTACTACTACCACCACCATATACTATTCATACTACCACCACCACCACATAATATTCATGCTACCACCACCACCACCACAACCACCACCACATACTATTAATACTACTGCCACCACCACCACATACTATTACCACTACTACTACCACCACCACATACTACTACTACTACCACCACCACCGCCACCACATAAATATACACATATATACTTTGAAATCCTCTTAATGACAGTCCTGAGATAAGTTTATGGCAATTCTAAGATTATTCTGAGATCATTTTTGTGGCAATTCTGATATTCTATTTTATGGCAATTCTGAGATGCTGTTTATACCAATTCTAAGATCGCTTTTTATGGCAATTCTGATATTATTATGGCAATTCTGTTATTATTATGGCAGTTCTGATATTCTCTTTTACGTAACATCTGAGGCAGCGAAAAATTCCAGGCCATTCTCAGCTTCTCACCTGAGAGTAACCTGATCTGAAAAAAGTAGAGGGTTGTTGTTTTTATTTTCGTTCTCAAACACCGGGAAGTCTCCATATCTCTTATCTCCTCGACTTTCAGGTATTTTTCTTAGCACCTCTTCTGTCTGTCTGTCTGTCTGTCTGTCTGTCTGTCTCTGTTTCTCTCTCTCTCTCTCTCTCTCTCTCTCTCTCTCTCTCTCTCTCTCTCTCTCTCTCTCTCTCTCTCCCTATCAGCATCCGGGAAGCCAGCGTATATCACAACAAATTTTTTGGAGCCATTTTTTCACCGTGCTGTTTACCTGTTGCTTATATTGCCCTTGACACACACACGCACACACACACACACACACACACACACACACACACACACACACACACACACACACACACACACACACACACACACACACACACATTATATACACATACACACGCACACATCATATATACACATACAGCACACACGCACACATCATATATACACATACACTCGGACACACACTATGTATACTGTACACACGCACACATCATGTATACACATTCACACGCATACACCATATGCACAGACACACGCACACACCATAATACATATACACGCACACACCATATATACACACACACGCACACACCATATATACACACACGCGCACACACCATATATACACATACACACTCACACACCATATATACACACACGCAAATATCATATATACACATACAAACGCACACACCATATATACACACACACGCAAACATCATATATACATATACACAAGCACACACCATAGATACACATACACTCACACACCATATATACACATACACACGCACACACCATATATACACATACACACGCACACATCATATATACACATACACACGTACACACCATACATACACACGCACACATATAGACACATACACACGCACACATCATATATACACACATACGTACACACCATACATACAGACGCACACATATATACACATACACACGCACACACCATATATACACATTCACGCACACACCATATATACACATACACACGCACAAACCATACACTGTATACACATACACATCATATATACATAAACACACGCACACATCATGTATACACATGCACACGGACATGCGCACATGCACACATCTACATACATGCACATGGTCATGAACGCACATTTGCAATAAATAAGGACTCATACATACACACATACATATATACGTATACTCGTACATACACATACATACATACACTCACCTCTCTCTCTCTCTCTCTCTCTCTCTCTCTCTCTCTCTCTCTCTCTCTCTCTCTCTCTCCCCTCCATTCCTTACCCCTTCCCTCTCACTCTCATTTCCTCTCTCCCTCTGTCTCCCCCTCCCCCCTGCCCCATTGCATCAAGTGCATAATGATGAGGCTTCTTCGTAAAGCCTGTCACGTGCCTTGCTATATGCACGTCTCACACATACATTCACACACAACACATACGGTACATACATACATACATGCATACATACATACATACATCATTTCCTGTGGCACCCCACGGGATGCATAGGGCCTCGATGAACTCTCTCCACCAATATTTGTCTCTTGCCATCTCCTTCAGGTCCCACCAACACTCCTCTCCTGCTTCTCTTTTCATTGTCCTCAACCAGGTTTCCCTCGGCCTACCTCTGCCTCTTCTTCCTCTAGCAGTCCACTCTGGCACATCCTGTATGAAACTGCCTTCCTTTCTGTATATGTGCCCCAGCCACTTCCAGCGAGACAGTCTCACATATTCATTAACTGGTTCCACTCTCGTAATATCCCTTACTTTTTCATTTGTAACTCTGTCTTGCCACTTTACCCCAAGAATCTTTCTCAGTATTTTATTCTCAAATCCTAATACATACATACATACATAAATACACACACACACACACACACACACACACACACACACACACACACACACACACACACAGAAGACTTGTTACTAAATATTTTTATGTGAAACCACTTTGCTGATTTATGATGATATTAGAGTGGCTGACTGAGTGGATGAAGGAGTGAATGTGTGAATGAATGAATATATGAATCACTAAATAACTCACTAAATAATTGACCTAATGACTGACTGAATGACTGACTGACTGACTGACCGACCGGACACGAGAGAACAGCCGCCACCCCGACACTCACCCCAGAAAGGCCAAGCAATGAGAAAAAAAGACATAGGATTTTCTGCCTATGACTGTACAGGAGCATTAAGGCAGAAAATTAGTGCTTGTTGTTGCTGCTGTTATTATTATTATTATTATTATTATTTTATTATTATTATTATTATTGTTATTATTATTGTTATTAATTTTTATTATTATTATTATTATCATTAATATTGATATTATTATTATTATTATTATTATTAGTTATTTTTATTGTTAATTACTACTACTACTACTACTACTGCTGCTACTACTACTACTACTACTGCTACTACCGCTACTGCTGCTACCGCTACTACAACTACTACTACTACTGTTACTACCACTACTACTACCGCTACTGTTACTGTTACTCTTGCTGCTGCTGCAGTTTTACTACTACTACTACTACTACTACTACGACTACCGGTACTACTTCCACCACCACCACCACCACCACCACCACAAGTACTACTACTACTACTACCACTGCCACTACTACTACTAGTTAATATTATAATTAATATTTTTATTATTATTATTATTACTATTATTATTATTATTATTATTATTATTTAAATAAGTTACCCACCGTACTGAAAGAAGTCCCAATCTTTCCCCTTGACTAAGACCTGCAACTGTCCCTGTTCCATCCAGGTCCCTATAGGTGCTGCTGGATGAACAGGGACAAGAGAGGAAGCAGATTTTGTCCACGAGTCTCATCGGCTCAAGATTCAACCTTGTTTTCTTCCATTTGCGAGCTCCTACAGAGAGAGAGAGAGAGAGAGAGAGAGAGTTGGTGTGGTTGAGAAAAGTGTGTGGTTGAGTAACAAGACGTGTGTTGTGGTAGAGGACAGTGTGTGGTTGCTTGTGGTATGTGTTGTGGTAGGGGAGAGTGTGTGCCTTTTTGTGGTTCGGTTGTGTGGTAGTGGAGAGTGTGTGGTTAATTCATGATACATGCGTGTGGTAGGAGGCAGTGTGTGGTTAGATAATGGTTTGTGTGTGTGGTAGCGTGAGAGAAGAGTGTCATTCTGTACGAGACTATACGAGGTCGGAAGTGGTTGGCTGCAAGGTGATTATGTGGTCGGATGAAGGGTGGTGTGTGGTTGTGGAGGGGTGGTGTGTGGTTGTGGAGGGGTGGTGTGTGGTTGTGGAGGGACGTTGTGTGGTGGTGGAGGGATGATGTGTGTCTGTGGAGGGATGATGTGTGGTTGTAGAGGGGTGGTGTGTCGTTGTGGAGGGCCGTTGTGTGGTGGTGAAGGGGCAGTGTGTGTGGTTGGTGGGGGTATGGAGGGAGGGAGGAGATGCGTGGTTAGCGGGGTTGTGGGTTGGGAGGTCGAGTAGTGGGTGTTGTAATTAGATTTGGTTCAGTTTACCCTCCTCGTAACTTCCCGGGTCGCGTTTCATCAGTGAGGTGAAACTCGAAACAGGGGGATCTCGAAACAGGGGGATTTTGAAACAGGGAAATCTCAAAACAGGGGGCTCTCAAAATTAAAGGGATTTTTAGAACAGAAAGATTTTAAAATAGAGAGGTTTCGAGATTGGAAGGCATCATAATTCTGTATTCTGGTAAGCAGGAGAGAGAGAGAGAGAGAGAGAGAGAGAGAGAGAGAGCGTAGGGAAGAATGAAGAATGAGTCAGGACAGAAACGTGATCAGTGTCGTGGATAGCGGATTAAGTTGCTCCCCATACACCCTTCATCTTACTTTTTATTTCTCTCTCTCTCTCTCTCTCACACACACACACACACACACACACACACACACACACACACACACACACACACACACACACACACACACACACACACATTTCCACCCAGTGACCCCTTTTTAACATCATTTTATTTTTACTGACGTCACATGCTCTTCATTTCAGGAGATTCCCTTGTAATGAAGAATTCAATGAATGCTAAATGAAGTAAAAAATCCCGAGCAAAATTTATAAAGTCTAGAGAGAAGATGGATGAAATAAACAAGCGTCGTCGTAGTGAAGGGTTAAGGGTAGATGACTAAGTTTATCCCCATCGTGCCATTCCATTTTCTTTATTATTTATTTATTTATTTATTTTTCGATCTTGTTACGCTGCTAAGGGAACGGACTAGTTTTCTGCCTCTAAATGTACTGGATTACGCAAACCCGCCCTCTGGTTTCTGTTTATCGCTGCCCTGATCTGTTGGGTTTATGTCTCAGGGGTAGTTGAAGTTTATCGCTCACAGAATGCTACTCAGGGGCGAGCGCCTTAAACCCCTGGACAGTGTAGCCTGGCCCTGGTCCCGTACGCTCCTGATCGGGCGATAAATGGTTGGATGTTATATAGTTATAGTTATTTGTTTTCATGAGGTGCTTGGTTATGAGAGATTGTCCATAGTGTCCCCCCCCCCCTCCTGTCCATTCTCGTGTTGCGGGAACGGATCAATCTGCTGGTGTGGGTGTGTGATGAGTAGTGACGTAGCTAGTCACAAGTTACCTTAATTATAAAAACTACCAATGAATAGAAGGTGTTATTTTCCTTCATGCAGACATTATTACGTAACCATTGTCCCCGTTCCTACAGAGATAGTTAAGTCTCCGTACCATGAACTTTTGCACCTAACTGTACCAGCAATTTACCTGATGCTTCTGTACCACGAACTTTTGAACTTAACTGTACCTTTAACATGCCCCTCAGCCCTGGTGGTGCGGTACCTGACCCGGCGGTACATCGGGGAGTACGACTCATGCCTGGAGAGAGTCTACCCCCACGCCGCCGCCCTGGACTCCGAACACATTGCCCTTGAGATCCTGGACTCGGCCGGACAGTCACACGTCAGTACAGTCCACTTCTTGTAGTCCACCTTTTACAGTCTACCTCTTGATGTCCACCTTTTACAGTCCACCGTTTGTAGTCCACCTCTTGTAGTCCACCTCTTGCAGTCCACCTTTTGCAGTCTACCTCTTGTCCAGCTTTTACAGTCTGTACCTCTTGTAGTTCACCTTTCCACCTCTTATAATCCACCTCTTCCAGTCCACCTGTCTCGTGCGTAGTGTTGGCTCATTTATTTATTATCTGTCTATCTATCTAATTTGTTCTTGCCATCTCCCGACGATTTTATTCAGCTTAGGACATACTTCTCGAACTAGAGGGATTTGATAATAGCCTGACTGTAGTTTGGGAAGTTAGATTAGGTCGCCTGAGGTCACTTTTGGGTGGATTAGGGCAGGTTAGGCCAGGTCACTTTGGATTAACTTTTTTCTTTGTTCCTTTTTACTGTTAGATTAAGTGCTGGGGAGGAACACCTTCACGTGGTGGCACCGATATAGCTGGGCGACTCCACTGCCTGGTTATGCATACGTCCCTCAGCTCCCTTCCTGCCCCCCCCCCCAAAGGAGGTTGGTGGACTGCAGGATGAGGTCAACTTCAGCCTGTAGTCCATCGGGTTCACACTTAAGATAAATTAGGAGCAACAACAACAACAACAACAACTACTACTACTACTACTACTACTACTACTACTACTACTGCTGCTGCTACTGCTACTGCTACTACTACTACTACTGCTGCTACTGCTACTACTACTGGTTAGGATACTTTGCTAACCTAAATAAGATCGTCTGACAAGAAGAAAATTTAAAATGTCATCAGACCGTAGAAGTAACCCGTTTCGCACAGCTGGATGCACATGGGTATTTATTCACTCTAAATCCGAAGTATTCTAATCAGGAAAAAATCGAGGAATCAAAAACTTAATCCATAAATCCACTGTACTCTTTAGGTCAATTGATATACAGCCTTGAGCAAAAATTCACCGACACTTCTGGCTGTGGCAAGGGAGAGTGTTACATGAATTATTTTTTTACGTGATGGCAATATGAAGCCCAGAGGAAAAGGGAAAGAGAAGGAAGGATACCCTCTGTTGTTTGGGAGGAAGGAAAGGAATGCAAGGAAGGACACAATTCTGGCAGAGAAATGTCGCTAACTTTTGCTCCAGACTGTCACGTAGGTAAATTTTAGGGGACAGAATGGACGATTTATTTATTTATTTATTTATTTTTTGCCAGACACTTCTAAATGTTCCCTCTTCTCTTGTGTGTTACTTTTCCTCCTTTTTTTTCCATTCTCTCTCTCTCTCTCTCTCTCTCTCTCTCTCTGTCAAAGCCTGCCTCATCCCCTCCCTCTTATCACTGGCAGCAGAAGAGTGAGTACCCGATGGTGGAGGGGGAGGGGGGGTAGATGGGCGTGGGGGCGGGGAGAGAGAGAGAGAGAGAGAGAAATGGGGGAGGGGGAAGAGGGGAGGAGGAAGAAGGGTTGAAAGAGGGGACGGAGAGGCAACAGACATCCTAATGAGAGGCCAAGTAAACTACAATTAAAAGAGCAGACGTCGCTTCCCCTCCATAATTTCCTCTCCCTTGAACCCCAACACGACTTCTGGCTCAAATGTAAACACTCCCTCTGCCCCTCATTCACAAACACTGGCCGTTTTTGTAGTGGGTTATTTTTACTCCACTTCATTTTTGTGGCTGTGATGAGGCGCTGTGAATGTGGAATTAGGCGACGTGGGGTTGGGATGGGATGGGATGGGAGTGGTGTGTGTTAGGAGGGGGTTAGAGTTGCAGTTGTGTGTGGGGGTGTGTGAGAGGGTTGTGGTCGTGTGTGTGTGTGTAAGGAGGGGAGAAGAGGAGGGGAGAGTAGGAGAACAAGGGATTTGTGAGAAGGAAAATGGAGGTACGGAGGTAAGGGAGGGGGAGACGATAGGGGAGGATGAAAGGGGGAAAAGAAAGCGGAGGGGGAAGGTCAGAAAAGAAAGGGTGAGGAGAACAGAAAGGAGGGAAAAGTGACAGTTCTGAAGGACAGGCATAAAGGGTGAGGCAGGGGACATGAGAGGGATGAGGGAGGGGTTTAAGAATTTTAGAAGGGAGAAAAAGGAACAAAAGAAGGAAGTCGTCATAAGATGAGGAATGAGAAGAAGGGAAAGATGAAGATTAGAGATAAAGAGGTACACAAGGAGAGGAAAAAACAGGAGGGACGAGGGGGGTTAAAGGAAAAGCAGAAGGGTGATAAAGATACCGGCGAGGGAAGTGCATGAAGGAGGACAGAAGAAGAGGAATAGAAATACTGGAAATAGGCAACAAAAGAAAGGATAAAGATAGGAGAAGGGAAAGGAGAAGACCAGGAATTTGGGTGGGGGTTGAGGGGAGAGAGGAGGGGACGAGGTGGGAGGATAAAGAAGGGAAGAAATAGGAGGGGGTAAAATGCAAGACTAGAGATAAAAATACGAGAGATGGAGAGGAGATGATGAAATAAAAGAAGAAAATATAGAAAGATCAGAGTAAGGTGCAAGAGAAGTTTGAATGGGGGAAAGGGAAAAAAAGAAAGTGAGGGAAATGGAGAAAAGTAGGTTTAGGGGTAATGGAAAGAGGGGAGGAGAAATGAGAGATGGGTGGTATGCAGAGAAAGAGGAAATTGGAACAGCGAAAGGGAATAGACAGGAGACGACCAGAGAAGATAAAAATTAAAAGAAGAAAGGAAGGCAGCAAGAGGAGAGATTGGAGTAGGAGAAGGAACGGAAGAACAGTAAAGAGAAATAGAGGAAGTATGGGAGTGGGGATTGGGGCCGGGGAGTGGAGTTTGCAGGAGTCGAGTGTGTATGGGAGTGGAAATGGGGGAGAGGAGGGGCCAGAGTAAGAAGAAATATAAGAGTGGAATCGGGGCATATGAAGGCTTTATCTGTCAGTTAAAAAGTAAAGGAGAGCAGACTGAAACAAACCACGATAGTAGAAGGGAAGGGAAGGAAAATGAACCAAAAAATGAGATGGGACAGGATACAAAAGTTAGAGAAGGAAGAATGGGCAGGGGACTAAGGGAGGGAAAAACAGATGGAAAAGGGAAGGAAGTAAAAGGAGGGATGGGGAAAGGGGAGGGGAGAGAAGATACAGTGTACAGGGAAGAGAAAAGGAGAAGGAGGGGAAAGAGAGGAAGAAGGGGAGGGGGAGGGCAAAAGGGAGAAGGAGAGAGGTAGGAGAAGGAAAGCGAGTTAAGGGATAACCAAACACACACTTCCCGAAACTTTGCGCAGAGCCTCTTGACTGTACCCAACTCTACGTCGGTCCATTAACCCCTACAGCAGTGGATTCCAAACTAGGGGTCATAGGGCAATTTCAGGGAGTGGGGAGAGGGTAATCTTAAGGTGATAGAATTTTATAATAATTTTCCGGAGTCAGTATTTGAGGATTTTTTTTTTCTGCCAAAACCCTTTGTGCAGAGCATGCCTAGAGATATTTCAAGATCAGTTCTTCAAACGTAGAAACGACTTAGTTGTCATAAACACGTTAGTAAATAAGAGCTTGAAGGAATTTGGTGTAAGAATGGTACACTGTCTTGGTGTCAGCAGAATTGGCTGTCTAGGTGTTTCACTCAGTCTTATCTATCTTTTTCTTCAAAACTTTTTTTCCAGACCTGTTGAGCATGAAACTGGAAAAGCATAATCGGTTCCACATTATGATCTCTTTTGTCCCCATTTTTTTTTTTATCTCAACCAGTGATACCCCACTTGGAAACAAAACTGCAATATCAACCTCACTACCAAGTTATGAGTTCACTGTGTGGGTGTTCTTTTATGAGTATACGCCACTTTGTATTCAGTCATGCAGGTTGAGATAAGTTCTGAGCCAGCATCCTAATTCGAGTGATGGTGCTTTGTTTGCATCTTAAAACAAAAATCAGTATTGGGCCACAGATCAAAATTGGGCCACAGATGTTAAAGTAAGTCGGTGAGGGTGGGGGCACAGATATATTCGGGGAAGGAAGGGGTCAAAGAATGAGAACGTTTAGGAACCACAGCGATACAGTAAGATGATATTTGAATTATCTTCTTGCTGCCACTAGATGATTTCGTTCAGAGAAACTTTTCGAAATGAATAGGTTAATCACGGCATATATATACCCCTCCATTGAGAGCTTTTCCTATCTTCTTCTTCTTCTTCTTTTTTTTTTTTTTTTTTTTTTACAATTGTCTAACAGTAACAAGGACAAAATGAAAAACATGTAATCAGATTGAAGTCAATTCACCCCTCAAGGTACAGAACATCATTAAGATTTTTTCCTTGCTGATACCAGACGATTTTTTCCAGTTTAGGGGAGAGAGAGAGAGAGAGAGAGAGAGAGAGAGAGACAGACAGACAGACAGACAGACAGACAGACCACTATACTACCACCACTTCGACCTCCACCACCACCTCCACCTCCACCATCACCTCCACCATCACCATCATCGTAACCCAAGTGTGTGTGTGTGTGTGTGTGTGTGTGTGTGTGTGTGTGTGTGTGTGTGTGTGTGTGTGTGTGTGCGTAGAAGAGAGAGAGAGAGAGAGAGAGAGAGAGAGGTGGTGAAGGGAAGGAGAGAGTCACCTTTACAGATAACTCAGGTTGTTGATGTTTTCCCCCAGTGAGGCCACCATCACCGTCGTTCTCACTCCTCAAGTCATATTCATCAACTTTCCTAAACCCTCCTAATCTAAAGTCAAGTGTGTTTTGCTTGTATATAAGTTTTTCTTCATAGACCCACCCGACACATCACCATCACAATCAAATTAGTGAAAATTAATATGACAACCCATGAGATACAAAACGAACTGTGATTATAGTTGTAGTCTTGTTGATAGCAAAGACTGGCTGGGCTGCTTTACAAATACAGCCTTTTGAACGTAAATATATAACTAAGTGCCTCGTTGCTTCCCCTTCTCAGGCCGTTCCCTAACCCCGCACTCATCCTCGCCTTTAATATGTTTTTCATACCAGTTCAACCATCTTTCATAATCGCCCCCAATTCTCCGTCTCTACACTTTTTCCATTCACCCCATCAGGCCAGTGACTTCTTTTTACCTGCGTCGTTAGCTACCGAGTGTTGACGCAAGCTGACGTTTACATTTGCGACTCTGAAGACCTTGACTATATATATATGCATGTGTAAGACTTTTTTTTTCACCTGTTGATGGAATTTGAAAGTGATATGAGGCGCCATGTTACTCCAGCGTCACCTCTATGCCACCAAATTATAGTATGGACAAGCTTTTTGAATAACATTATGTCCATAGAGTCTCCAGCCCATACTGTAGGGTCTTGGGTTTGGAGTTTTCCTTCTCGTATTGAAAATCTTTGATGTTTTAGGCTTCGTATCTTGAAAACTATTGTACTGATTGGATTTTATTTAGGCACATGCATTAGTTTCTTTGATCTAGATGAATATAATAATTGACCATGTTTTATATGTTTTTCTGTCCATTTTGCACAGCCACACTGTTCACGATATGGTAATGAATATATGCATGGGTGTAAATATGGGCCATGGGAAGGTCAGAAGCACCATATGAACAGCGTGCGGGGTTCAGGGGAGAGGATGCGACTCCCCAACCTCGACCCAATCTCAAAATACCTGTAAAGCAAGAAATGTACTATAATAATTATCAGAAATCACAGAAAATACACACACAGAGGGGGTCAATGGAAGGGGCATAATCCCAAACCTGCAAGTAAATATCCACAGTTTTCAAGATTAAGAAGTACAGTGTTGCATGGGTACGCCTCAGGGCTCCGATATGTTGCAGACACCACACTGCTTGCACTTGGGAATTCGGGGAAGGGGTGCAGCCTCCATCCTCGACCCAGTAAAGTAGTATGACCATTTTTGAGATGAATTAAATTTTTACCCTCTATTTACCTACCACCGGAGGCTCAGGTAGGGTTCAGATGGGCTTCATTCTCTGTCCACATGATCTACTGGTTAAAATGTGCCCACTTAGGCCGATTCTCTCTCTGTCTCTTATCTGTCTGTCTGTCTGTCTGTCTGTCTCTCTCTCTCTCTCTCTCTCTCTCACACACACACACACACACACACACACACACACACACACACACACACACACACACACACACACACACACACACACACACACACACACACACACACACACACACACACACACACACACACACACACACACACACACACACACACACACACACACACACACACACACACACACACACACACACACACACACACACACACACACACACACACACACACACACACACACACACACACACACACACACACACACACACACACACACACACACACACACACACACAGCCTGAGCCCCTACCCCCAAAACTGTCTGTACTGTACACCTTACTACCTACCACTCCACCAACCAACCAGCCAACCACCCACCCACCCACCTACCCACCCTCCAACCAACCAAACGCATGAACCGCCAATCCCCCACAGGAGACAGACAGCGTGCGACTGGAGGCAAACATCCGCTGGGCTGACGTGTTCGTGTTGATGTACTCTGTGACGGATAAGTGCAGCTTCGACGACTGCAACAGACTCAAGTTCCTCATCAACTACAACAAGAGGAAGCGACGCATTACCAGTCCCACGTCAAAGGTTGGTTTGGGAATGAGGGAAGAGGGAGGAAAGAATTGGAGGGGTTAGATAGAGGAGAGAGGAAGTAAATAATTGCAGGAGTTTAGCCTTCACTGACCTCCCAGAATTAAAAATGTGTCCTTAACCTGAAGGGCTGAAGGCTTTGGTGATGTTTAACTAGACCCCGTTTACTCTAACTTGACCTAAAATTGCTATATCTTCATCTTCAGTGCTATGTTTTCCCAATCGGCCAGAATATGATGCAAGTCGTGAAGAAGTGCTATGGAAAAAATGCAGAGCCGATGCAGTGTCTTCTCCTACTGATGTGCGTGAAGTTAGCTGCAAAAGGACGAAAATCTGTGCCTAGCTAAAGGAAGAAGAGCATAGTGTTTAGTGTTTTATCTATCTATCTATCTATAACCAGACACCGTAATTTCGTCAGGGGTGGCCGTTTGACTTTAAGTTAGTTGTTTTACGGGGAGGGGCACTAACCCTCCGCCAACCCACTTGTTGACACTTAGGGAACACGTATGGGTTGGTTATATGATTACCACCCAGCGTTGTAAATGGTTCCTTGACTTACAAGAAACCACTAAGCTTGTCACTCAATGTAAAGCCACCTGAAAAGGAAAAAAGGGTAATAAAAAGCGACAGGAAAGGCGGGAGAAATAGGAAGAGAGGAGGTCAGACTCAGAAAGAGGATGATAAAGGTGAAGGAAGAAGTAGGTAACACTGCATCAAGTGAGAGGATGGTTGCTGCGACCACCTACCGCACTAGTGTTTAATACTCAAAAAAAAAAAAAAGTATGGAGACATTAGATTCCATGACTGTAAACGTCTGTGGTAGAATTAACTCATGTCAGGTGTGTGTAAGCCGACCACAACAGTACATGCACACATACACACACACATACATACATACATACAATCATACAGTCATACATACATAACAGTCGGCTGCAAAAATAGTACTCATTTTAGTTAAACAATGCTGACACTCGTACACAGTGTTCTGAAACTTTTATTAGGGTCCATAAATCACATTACTGTATTTCAAAATTCATTATTCACTGCCTGGTTATTTATTGCAGTGAAGTGTATCGTTATTTATGTCCACAACTATTATTGTCTCGTTATTTATCGCAATGAAGTGTATCGTTATTGATGTCCACCCCCGCCACACAGGAGGGGTCGTGGGAGGTTCCTGTGGTGCTGGTGGGGAACAAGAAAGACCAGGTTGGGGACAGGATGGTGAGTAGCCAGGAGGGACTGAAGAGGAGCAGGGACATTGGCTGCCACGCCTTCCATGAGATATCCGTCAGGGAAAGCATCGATGAGGTAAGGAGGGAGGGAGGGAGGAAAGGAAGGAAGGGAAGGACGGAAGGAGGGAGAGAAAGACGGAGAGAGAGAGAGAGGTGGGAGTGAGGGCAAGAGTAAGAGAGGAAGGAAAAGAGGGAGAGAGGGAGGAAAGAGTTAGAAGGACGAGAGGGAAAGGAAGCAGGGAAATAAAGGGCAAAGCATTGTTGAGGTTTGTAGGACAGAGAGAGAGAGAGAGAGGAATGAATGGTGCGAGAAAGAAAAAAGAAAGGGGAAACAGGAGATACGAAATCATAAATGAAGTAAGGAACGAGAGAGAGAGAGAAGGAGGGAGAGAGAACATGATGGAGATGAGGAGGAGGAGGAAAGATGTGAGGAAAAAACAGAAGAGGAAATAAGGAGATAGGGGGAGAGCACTGATGAGGAAAGGAAGGAGGGAGAGAGGAAGGAAAGATGGGAGATAGAAGAGAAAGGAAATACGAAGAGGGGAGAAGAGCACGGATGAGGTAAGAAAGAGAGAAAAGAGGGAGGGAAGGAAGGAAGGAGAGGGAAGAGAGGGAGGCAGGGTGAAGGAAAGAAAAGGGGAAGAGGAAACAAAGAAAGAGAACTTTGATGAGGTAAGGAAGGAGGGAGGGGGGGGGGATGAAGAGAGTGGGAAAGAAAGAGAAAATATAGACGAAAAAGAAATGGAAAGAGGAAACGTAATTTTAGGCATCGGATACCTTTTCTTCCGTGAGGCGTCAATGAAGGTGATTATTGATAAGGTAAGGTAGAGGAGGGAAGGGGCTGAGAGGGAGGAAGAGAAGAGGCTGAGAGGGAGGAGAAGGGACTGAGAGAGAGGAAGAGAAGAGGCTGAGAGGGAGGAAGAGAAGAGACTGAGCAGGATAAGGAGAAGAGGCTGAAAGGGAGAAAGAGAAGAGACTGAGAGGGGGGAAGAGAAGAGGCTGAAAGGGAGAAAGAGAAGAGACTGAGAGGGAGGAGAAGGGACTGAGAGAGAGGAAGAGAAGAGGCTGAGAGGGAGAAAGAGGAGGAGAAAGGAGATGAGTAGAGAGAGGTGGGGTAGAGGAAGAGACTACAAAGGAGTACAAAAGAACACTAACAGCAACAGACCTTATTGTCCTTTCGTGGCTGTTTGTTACAGAGTAGATTGTGACTACAAGATCTTATTCTACATGCTGAAGGATAAGGATAGTAAATAATAGGATGAGAAGGAAAGAGGGACTGAGAAAGGAGAGGAATAGAGAGAATGGGGAGGGGGAAGAGGAAGGAGGGGAGGTAGGAGATATAGAGTATGATTGAAAATTAAAAAAAAAAATCTGGGAGAACATGTACTGTATCACCACTATAGATTATGCGTCACGGAGGACACTGATAAGGTACAGAAGAAGGGATGGAATGAAGAGGGACAGAGGAGACAGGGAAAAGATAGGAAAGGAAGGAGAGGGGTGGGGGAGTTCGGGGGAAGGTAGGAAGGAAATGACAGATATAGAGGAGGTAGGGAGAAAAGGAGAAAGGCAGAGAAAAGCCGAAAGTACTCAGGAAAAACAAACTTGTAAGGTAGGAGGAGGGAGAGAGGGAGGAAAGGAGGTAAGGAGATGAACAGAGACGATAGAAGGAAGGGAGGAAGGAGAGGAGAGAAATAGAGGAACTCGTAAAGTGTAGGTAAAAGGATTAACTTTTTAAAATATGAGAGGGAGAAGCACAGCCGGGAACGTAAGTCAGTGTAATATATATTTCACCTTTCTACCTCACCTTCCGTTCTTCCAGCTAATATTCCTGAGCTGAGAGAGGCAAGGTACGCTGGTCAGTGCACACGCGATTTCTTTGATACGATGTTTCAGGAAAGAAAGTGATGAATATTTCCTGGGTAAGAAGCAGACGCAGTGGAAAAGCAGGAAAACTTGTCTTTGCTTGTGCCACAACTTTAATGGTGTATTCGTCAGGAAAGGTTGGAGGAAAAGGGAGAGGGAGTGAGGAAAAGTAAAAAGTGAGGAAGAGGGGATTCTAGGAAGGTAGGAAAGAGAGGAGGGAAGAAGAGAAAGTACGTAAATCACAAAAAGGAGGGGTAGAAACAGTGAGGACATTAGACGTGACACCTTCAATATAAGTCAGTGAGCGCATCGGCACGGTGATGGGAGGTGGAGGGAGGGAGAGAATGAAGGGAGAGGTTAGAGAGGAGAGGGCAGGCGGAGAGGAGGAGGAAATGGAGAGAGAGGGACGGGAGGGGTAGGAGAGGAGAGGGCGGTGGAGAGAGGGAGGAAAGAGGAGGAAGTGGAGAGAGAGAGAAGTATAAGGAAGACGCGAGGAGATGCAGAGATATAAGGTGTCACGCTGTTCGTGTGATATCAGGCAGGGAGTGCATCGATGGAGTGAGATGGAGGAGGGAGGGAGGGAGAGAGAGAGAGAGAGAGAGAGAGAGAGAGAGAGAGAGAGACAGACAGAGACAGAGACAGACAGACAGACAGACAGACAGACACAGACAGACAGACTGAAGGGAGAGGAAGATTAAACATAAGGAAAGATGACGAATCTGATAGTGGGTGTCATATGTGGCTCGAGGTATGTCCATTTCATTGCCCTCCACATTTCTTTCATTTCCCCTTCCCGCATCCTTCATTTTCCTCCCTGACTTCCTCATTCTCAGATTCATTTCCTTCAGTCCCAATTCTGTTTTCCCTTTCACAGCTCCGTTTCCTTATTAAGAGTTCCCTTTGTTTTTTATTTCCTTCTTTCCCAGCCAATTTTCCCCGGTGCTTACCTCATTTCCATAATTCTCACCGTATTTCCTTTATTTTCAGCCTAATTTGGCCTCATTCTAACCACCTATCTCCACTCATTCTAACCGCCTATTTCCACTCATTCTCAGCATCCATTTCCACTCATTCTCACCACCTATCTCCACCCATTCTCACCACCCATCTCCTCTCATTCTCACCACCTACAGTATCTCCATCCATTCTCACCACCTATCTCCACTCGTTCTCACCACCTATCCCCACTCATTCTCACCACCCATTCTCACCGTATTTCCACTCATTCTCACCTGTTTCCACTCATTCTCACCACCTAGCTCCGCTCATTCTCACCATCCATCTCCACCCATTCTCACCGCCCCTGCTCCCCTCCAGGTGTCGCGTGTGTTTGAGGACGCCGTGAGGTACTGGCGGGAGGTAGCCAAGGCCCCCAGACTGCGCCGCGCCTCCTCAGACCTCCACGACCTGCCCCCCTCAGAGCCCCCCGCCAGGGCGCTGCAGCCCCCCATCAGCGTGCCTGGTTCGTGCCTTCTTCCTCTTCCCTCTTCCCTCTTCATGTTGCTGTTCTCTTAAACTTCCTCCCCCATCGCTTATCTTTCTTTTCCAGCCTTCACTCCACTTCGTCCCTCCTCTTGTCTTTCTCCTCATCTCCTTATCTCTTTCTTCCATCTTCCTCTGCTTTACATAGAATTATAACTGATGCATGTCGTTTCACTGTCTGAATTTTGTGTTGCAGTGCTTTTTCTCTTAGTAACTGTGAATAGATGTTCGGTGGTAATCTGTAAGTTGGCAGTGAATGTTAAACTTCCATATATTAGCCATAAGTTTAGCAGTCTACGTGTTTTATCATTATTTTTCATTCTTTTGTTTTACGATATATATTTTCACTCTTGTTTACTCCCATATTTTTTCTGCTTCACATTTTTTTTTTGCTATATCTATTACTGATGCAAATCTATATATATTTTTTCGTAGCCATGCAGTATATTATTACGCATTTATTGTGACGTGTGAATGTGTATGATAACTAAGCATACATTTTTTCCCCTTATCAGTTAACCTTATATTACGTTAATTTTCCACGTTACTCACGGATATATATTTTACTGCCTTTGTTACGTTCTGCATTATTTCCCGTAACCATGCTATACAGATTTTCGTTATAGCCTGTGTGTGCAGTGTGTATATGCCCCTGCAGGTTCCCCGGCGTGCTCCCGCTCCTACACCGCCCGCGCCGCCCGCAGGCTGTCTTCCCGCGCCCGCACCCACCCCATCTGCCCCGCCCTCACGCCCGCAGACCTCTTTTAACATTGATTCTCACGCTAGTAAATCTGTCACTCTTCCTCACGCCTTCATACTCATGCAGCATTTATTCTTACACCGGCAAATCTCTCCTTTTTTTTTTTTTTTTTTTTTTTCCCCACGCCTGCACACTGCTTTCATTATTCTCACACACACATAATACTATCATTTCGCTCCTCACACCTGCAGATCTTTAAATTTCTGGAGGGATTTTTCTCAATACTAAATTCCCTCTATCATTACTTCCTCCACCTGCATACTGCTTGGAAATATTGTCAACACCAGCGGATGTTGATCACAGTTCCTCACGCCTCCATATTCTTAACACTGTGTCTGTTCCTCATTCCTGTACAAATTTAATAGCATATATTCTTACGCTAACAGATCTGTCACTATTCTCAGTCCCTCACGCCTCTTACAGCATTGATTTTCACACCAAAGAACTGTATCCGCGTTTAATTGCTGCAGATCTCTTCACATCTAACAAATTCTCACGCCAACAGATTTAGTCACTTCTCCTCACGCTTTCAATTACAGCTTTTATAATCCAACTGGACTCTTTTTCTCCCTCCCTCACCACAGTTTCCCCTCTGCTTTAACCTCTACCCGTCCCTTACCTGCCTAGCTTCATTCCTCACCTCCGCCTCACCCTTCTTACCTTGCTTCTCACTGCTTTGCCTCGCCTCTTCCTTGATCATTACCCTGCCTCTCCTGGCCTGTTCTAGCGTTGTGTCACCCCTGCCTCTCACCCCTTACTCTGTTTCACTCCTTCCTGTATCACCCTCTACTCTGCTCTGCCTGCCTGGTCTAGCGCCCTGCCTCATCCTCATTACCCTGTTTCTGCTTGTCTGCCTTGCCCCTGCCGTACCCTCTACCCTGCCCTGTCAGCCTTTAGCACCCCGCATTACTATTCTTCTCTCTGCCTTTCAATTCGCCTCTGCCTCAGCCGTTACCCTGCCTTACCTGCTGTTTCTAGCACTCTGCCTCGCCCCCATTTCATTATCTCTCCCTGCTCAGTCTTACCCCTGCCTCAGCCTTTATTTTGCCCTTCCTCACTCCATTACTCTTTCTCCCTGCTCTGCCTTGCCCCTGCCTCACCCTCCACCTTACCCTGCTGCCTGGCCTAGCACCCTGCCTCACCCCTGCCTCGCGCTGTTACTCCTGGCTTAACCCCTTCTGCCAGAGGACGTATGTCATTCACTCTTACCACCTCCAGACGATTTTCTTCAGCACAGGACTGGCTTCTCGAACTGGAGGGGTTGGATGTAGCCTTAATTAACCCCTTCATTAATAGGAATTCTTACTAAATTCAACCGTCTTGTGGTGCCCTGGGTAGAATTAATGTCATCGTATGGAAGGGGTTAAGGGTGAGTGTTTACTTGTAACGCTTGGGTTTGAGGATTTTTATTATTGTTTTTCTCCCTACTGCCAGATGATTTTCTTCAGCTTATGATAGATTATATTATTATTATTATTATTATTATTATTACTGTATTATTATTATTATTATTATTATTACTGTTAGTAGTAGTAGTAGTAGTAGTAAGCAGTAGTAGTAGTAGCAGTAGTAGTAGTAGTAGTAGCGGTAGTAGTTGCAACCCCAGGCCCAGCTGTATGTGAACCCCGTGGACTGCAGACTTCCTCTTCTAAATTCCACCATCCTCATTTCGGGGGATAGGGAATTAAATGGGGGACGTTTGTATAACCGGGTAGTTGAGTCCGTGGTTATATCAGTGCCACCAAGTGAAGGCGTCCCTCTCCAGCACCGGCCCTCGTAGTGAAGGGGTAAATTAGAACTCATTTACATGCAGTCTTCATTAACCTCACCAGGACATTGACCTCCACACTTCTATTTCCGTCCTTCTCTTTCCTTTTACCACTTGCCTTCCCTTCCCTTCCCTTCTCTTCCTCCCTCCCTCTCTCCTCTTCCTCCTCCTCCTCCTCCTTTCTTTCTCTTTTTACCACTTCCTTTTCTCACCCGCCTGTACGTCCTCCTCGACTTACAAGTACTCTTCCCCCCTTCCTTCTTCCTCCTCCTTCCTTCTTTCACGTTTCTTCAACCATTTTCAGCTCTCCTTCTTCCTCCTCCTGTTTCCTCCTCCTCCTCCTCCTCCTCCTGCCCTTCCTTCTCCTCCGCCTCAAGCCCCACATCTGCGTGTTGTTGAGTGGGGAAGCCATGTTGCGTGCACACGACCTTCGTTTTCAGCCACGCAAAAGAAGCCAGTTTTGTGTGTGTGTGTGTGTGTGTGTGTGTGTGTGTGTGTGTGTGTGTGTGTGTGTACGCGTGCGTTTGTTTGTTTGCTTTGCGTGTGTGTGCGTGTATGTGTGTGTCTGCGTGTATGTGTGCGCTTGTGTGTGTACGTGTGCATTCGTGCGTATGTGCGTGCATGCGTGCGTGTATGTATGTGTGTGCTCGTGTGCTTGCGTGTGTCCGTGCGTGCGTGCATGCATGCGTGCGTGCTCGCATTTATTTCCTTTCTGTCATTGTGTGTGTGTGTGTGTGTGTGTGTGTGTGTGTGTGTGTGTGTGTGTGTGTGTGTGTGTGTGTGAGAGAGAGAGAGAGAGGGGGGGGGATGGGGGCCTAGATAAGGAGGGAATAATATATATGAAAGAAGGACAAATGTGGAGTAAGGAAGGTCAGGTGTGAATGAATGAATGAAGGAAGGAAGGAAAGGTGTGAAGATTGTAAGGAAGGAGGAATAGGTGTGAAGAAAGGAAGGTTGGGTGTGAACGAATGAATAAAGGAAGAAAGGAAAGGTGTGAAGAAAAGAATGAAGGACAGATGTGATGGAATGAAGAATAAGCGTGAAGTATAGAAGGAAGGAAGGAAGGAAGAAGGAAGGGAGGAATGAAGGATGGATATGAGGAAGGAAGGACAGGTGTAAAGCTGCCTTGCCGTCATGCGCGTCTCCCAGGTTAGTGAGGCGAGACCTACCTGTCAAGAAGAAGGGGGTGGGGAGGGAAGGAGAGGAAGGGAGAGAACAGAGGAAGAGGAAGACAGGAGGAAGGTAAATAAAAGAAGGGGTGGAAGAGAAGGAAGCGAGAGGGACAGTAGGAAAGAGGGAGAGGAGGAAGAGAGAGGAATGAAGTAGGGGAAGGATGGATGATACCTGAGTAAGATGGGAGATACAGTAGCAAGATGAAGAAAAGGAGGATGAGAAAGAAGATGGGAGGAAGAGGAAAGAATGAAGGAAGGAGAAAGATGGGTGAGAGAATGATTGGAGAGGAAGGAAGAAGAGGAAGGGAGAGAGTTGGGAGAAACCGGATGAAGAGGGAGGAATGAAGATGATGAGAGGATGGGTGAGGGAGAGCGAAAAGGAGAAAGAGAAAGGGGGAAGGGAAGAAGTGTCAAGCTGATGAGGCTTGTGACGTGAGAGGAAGGGAGGAAAGGAGGAGGAGGGGAGAGGAGGAGAGGTGAAGAAGGGAGCGAGAGAGGAGAGGAAAAGGGAGAGGGAAGAGGGGAGAAAAGGTAAGACTAGATATAAGAGTCAAGGAAAATGAGAGAGGAAGAAGGGTGGAGATGGACGAAGAGAAAAGGAATGAAAAATCATAATAGGAAATTCGTGAAGGTAAGAAAGCGTGATATATATATATATATATATATATATATATATATATATATATATATATATATATATATATATATATATATATATATATATTAATACTGCATGCATTAAGTGCATGTTTCTCTCCTCTTTTCAACACACACTTCAGATCTGCTGCAGACGTATAATAACGGCTATTAGGAAAGTGTGTCTGACTTTTTACTTAACTTTCCTTGCTTGAGACATTCACCTTGCTTTTCTTGCTTCAGACCCTTTGGCTTAATTTTTCTGTTGTTACATTGTACTTTTATGCCTTATATACAGTGTTTGACCCAACTTTGCTTGCTTTAGATGCTGACTTTCGTTTTCTGCTTTAAACAATTTGTCACCTTTTCTTCTGTATAACTGTTTCAGTGTTTCATTCTTCAGACGTTTGACATAATTCTTTTTTTTTCTTTTTTGGGTAATTCTTTTGTTTCAGACCTTTCGCTCTACTTTCCTGCTTCCATTGCCTTGCTATTAACCCCTGAAATGCTAATGACTTCCCTCAGCTGAGTAAAGTCGTCTGAAGTTAGCATAAACTTGTATATGGTTAGCGGTTTTCTTTTTTGCCTTTGATGCACAACTTTTCGTACTAACCCGTAAACTTTATGCATCTGAAACTGATATAATTAATAACGTTGCCATCATTTACTGCAGTGCAAAGTATTTTCTATTAACTGTATATTTTGATGATCATGCCACTGACAATAATGCCACTGATTTATGTGTCAATAAGAATGATGCCAAACACAATGGGCCGTATTCTGATTGGTGTAGGGGGCTTCATAGCACTTCTTGAGCAATTCATTTTTCGTATTACACCTGAATTTTATCTTGCAAATTATGCAGTATATGCCTTTCTACTCTGGAGATAATTGCGTCAGTAACACACGAGGATATTAAAGTGCAACAGGCAAAATATTATCCCTGAAGAAGTGTTATAAGAGCCCTCAACCCAACGCTAGTATGACCTAGTGTCCCAACAAAGTATAATGCTACTAACACCTCTCTCTCTCTTGTCCGGCTCCTTCCCGCCCTACCCTGTTATAATCGACCCTTCCTTGCCCTTTCCTATTATTCCCTACCCTCTCCTCTCCTCCCCTGTCGTCCCATTCTGCCCTGCCCTTCCCTATCTCACCATGCCGTGCCTTGTCACACCATGCTCTGTTCTGCCCTGCCCTACTTTGCACTGTCCTGCCGCGTCTAACTCTGTCTTTCCCTATCCTCCCCTGTCATATTTGGCTTTCCCCTGCCTTTTCCTACCCTACCCTACCATACCTTACTTTACCTCACCCTGGTCTGACCTGTCCTGCCCTGTCTCATTTTGCGTTGCCCTGCTCTGCCTTGCTATGTCTTGCCGGGCTTTGTCCTGCCCTGTTTTACCCTCCTCTCAATTGCCTTGCCTTGCTTCTCTGCTCTTCACTGTCTTGTCTCCCTTGCTTTGCCGTACCCTGTCGTGCACTACCATACCCTGTCCTGCCCAACCGTGTCCTACTCTTATCCAATCTGCCCGACCATACCCCACGTTGCCCCTCTGGCCACAGACTCGCCACCAGAGTGCCAGTGGGTATCGCTGGTGCTGGGTTCCCGGGGTAGGAAGGCATCTGAAGGAGGGAGCCCCGAGGGTGACGTAGGGCTGCCGGCACTGTCCTTCAGGAGCCGCGCCTCCACTGATGGTCACCTCCACCAGCGACGCCTCTACAAGCTGCGCATGACCCTCAACCTCCGTTCCTCCAACCTGCATGAGCGGAGGATGAGTATTGCCATGCGGGGGGCCACCTGCGGATTCTGAAAGGACACCTGCAGCTCCTGAAAGAGCCTGTGATTTCTGTGGGGACCTCCAGTTTCTGTGGGGACCCGCAGTTTCTGTGGGGACCTGCAGCTTTTGGGGGACCTGCGGCATCTGTGGAAACCTGCAATTTCTAAAAGGACCTGTACTTTTTGTGGGGACTTTCAGCTTTGGGATACCTGTGGCTTCTGTGGAAAACCTATAGCCTCTGTTGGAACCTGCTTGGGTCCTGAGAGATTCAATCTTTCCTTGGAAGAATCTCTTGGGTCTTTGTTTTGGCACCTTAGGAGGTCCTCTACTGCCCTCTCCATCAGTGATTAGTCCTGCATTAATGTTCTTCTGTATTGATATGAGCAGAGTTAGGAATACCTTACAAAGGAATTCTCAGGCGAACTATGGAAAATAAATCTGTGAAGTAAGGTACTGCTTAGGCTCATAAATCCACAATAATACGACCATTGAGTAGCCGCTGTATTGTGATTACACGAGCACCACAACTCCGCACCTGCACCACACTACATACTATACCACATCACCACAAATACATTTGCAGCACGGCACATCATGCTACAGCACAAAACATCATCACATCACCACCCCTACATCACGAGCATACGCACCACCGATAACTTCAGCATTATGCAGCTACGTCACATAGGATCACCACATCTGCCCCACATCACCATATTTACATCAATGTCATTTACACCACGATTTGCTTCATCACTGTACAATTACGCTGCACAGGATGACCCTGCAGGGACGGTTGCTTGCCTGCGGTTGATGGGTCTGCTCGATCAGACAGACTCTGGTAGCACAGCAGCTGCATCAACAACTATGCTACAATGCATCACCACATATACATCGCACCTCTACACTTACATCATTCACTTATAACCGCATAATTCATCACTATACATATTTCACGGTATACAGTAACCCCATATCTGCTAGGATTTCGTTAACCCGAAGAAAATAATATCCTGTATATATATATATATATATATATATATATATATATATATATATATATATATATATATATATATATATATATATATAAACAGCAGCGACAATACGAATCTCAATGACTGTAGATTCCTACAGTGAAATGGAATAGACTAATGTTATGTGAAATACGGAGAGGGAAGTATTCTACACATCCGAGGACCGTTGTTGTGCCCTCTGTGAAGTACACATTGGCTCTACGTATCTTTCTTCGGGTTTTTGTCACGAAAATCAGACCCATCAAAGAAAATGGATCAATCTAGGTAAAGAAGAAAAAACGCCACCTCTATAGACGAGACCTTACATTCCGATTCTGTAACACTACTTTTAAGCATTTATGTACACATTAAGATTACTGGATTTTTTTTTTTTTTTTTTTAAATAGGATTGGAGGTTTCTTGGAATGAAGTGAATGTAGAATGGATGACATTTTTCATTTTTGTATTTGGTGCTCCTGACGGGAAATTTACACATTCATTCATACAACTCAACTCGAGTGCTTGAGTTTATGAAAAGAAAAATGCATCGAAGCTTAACGAAAATAAAGATTAAATAACGCATGTCGCTGTTTTCGTTTGGCCTTTCAACATTTTCATTTTTTCTAATCTGGATTTTTTTTTTTTCCGCTGGTGAAAAAGAATGTTGGAGAGCTTTCACTGCCTCACATACAGAACAGTTTCACATACAGTGCATTTGTTTCATAATTCATCGACTCGTTTTTCGCGCTACTTCTTCAGCCACGGAAAGATAAGGATGTAAGGTGAGAGGGGTGGAAAAAAAATCCGTCATTAATCCCTTCAATACGGTGACGTGTCTTACTCTTGCTACGTACACACAATTATATTGAGCTCTCGAAAGACTTCTTGTAGTGAAAGGGTATATGAAATCAATGTCTCATTTCGGCCAAGAAAATGTGGCGGTAGCAAGAATTAACTAAAAATACATCACGGAATTGACTGTGTTAATGAAACAGAGAGGGTGAAGGCGAATGCGGATGCTGATCATTTATGGATCAGGACCGGATCCAGTACATTGGAAGGAGGGGGAGGGGTCGTGATGTGTAGCAGAATTACCCCAAGTTTGAATGCATGTTGCCTCATTACCAAATTCTTCAAAATGAATTACCAAATCCCTTATTTCATCAAAATTATTCCATGAAAACATTTATGTAAGCTGTTTATTGTATATGTTTTGGTAATTGACACTGTTCTTAATTGCATCTTACTCATGGATTGAATAAATACCACCTGTTGGAAACTGGGTACTTCCTATCCCTTTGTGCTCTTAATACTATGGCCGTATGTCTCACGAGGATAGTTCTTTTGTGTCTAATACAGCATATGCAGTTAGATCAGTCAGAAGCAATTCCCAGTTCACTCAGTAAAGATATTAAGTATGTCTTCAGTACACACCCTTTACTAGAAGAGGCCTTTCCTAAGTTCCATGAAATAGTTTGGTAGTAACAAGAATAAACTTAAGAGGATATCACCCGGATTCAAGGGACTGCCTGATGCTGATGAGAGAAGCTTCACATGATGGCACTGATACATCTGAGTGGCCCTGCTGCCTGGTTCCGGAAAAATCCCTTCTCTCTCCCCCATCCCCCCAAAAGAAAATGGTGGACTGCAGAAGAAGAGCAACATCAGCCTACACTCCACCGGGTTACTGTCCAAATGAGCCTGGGGCCACAATAATATCAACAACAACAACAAAACACAGACACCTCTTCCTTCTTCTCTTTCACTAATATTCTGACCCATTCTTCTGGCGCTGTCGAGGAGCCAACATATGGTGGCGCTGTGCACCCTCGATGGAGCTAAGCAGTTGCGGCGTCCACCTGGGGGGCTAAACCTCATCGTACATCCCTGTTGCTCGCCGTGGGGAAGGACCCTGGCCCTCCCCAAGCGAAGTGCTGTCTCCCAGAAGAGGGCGCCAGTTCCCCGCATGGTGTACGAGTAGTTAAGGGCGGTGATGGTTCGGACACTGACGTTTGAAATTCGTATGGCCGCTATGTTCGCGAAGTTTTGTGTGAACGCGTAAGATTTGATAGTCATGGAGGTGACAGAACTGGACAGCATTAACGATCGTACTGATGGACCTCAAATCTGATTTTTTTGCAGTTAATATTAGCCGAGTATCTTAATCTCTGCAACCATGACTATGTGTGGATTGGCAACTATAGTGCATTGAGGAAATAATTCTAGATGATATAGGCGTAGCACAATGATGTCAAATTTTTATGTGGCAGATTTAAACGTCAGTGGCAGAGTATCCTTCTCATGGGTTTCTTTCGATTCAGTTAGTTGTACAGTATACCGGTATATATTTCACTAAGATATTGCAGATACACGATTAAATACAGGTGAGAGAGAGAGAGAGAGAGAGAGAGAGAGAGAGAGAGAGAGAGAGAGAATACGTGTCAGTGTGCGAGTCAGTGAATATAAATGCGTGTTGGGAGGGGGGGGGGGAGTTGGTTGAGTGGTGTGGGCTGGGTGCTGCCATAATTTTTCTTTTTCCATTAATTCTCCTCTTCAGGTCAGGATAAACCCTTAATGTCGGCTATATCTAACCCCTCCTAAGCTGAATAAAATCGTCTGGAGTCAGCAAGAATGAACGAGAGGGTGTGAGTCTTAGTTTATTTTCCCCCCTCACTCCAATTTAGGGACGATTTTTTTGTTCATTCTACCTGAGAGCAGACGATTTAACTCAGGACATCTATCTAGTACTGAAGGGGTTAATAAAGATTATATTAAACCCCTCCAGGTGGGAAATGCCTCTCCAAACGTTCGAAAAATCGTCTGGGGTTAACCATTCCCTTCATTATACTCTTTCTACATCATCTTAGCCTAAAATATCCATCTTGAATGCTGATCTGTAATAATTAGCGAACACTAGAATATGATGCTAGTCACAAAGAAGTGTCATGGAGCGGGTGGGGCTGCTGTGTCGTCTTATTCTGAGCTACGGGAAACGGGATGCAACAGGACGAAAATTTGAGCCAAGTTCAAGGTGAAAGAACCATACTGTATTTTCTTTTTAAAATCTAACTTGGACAAAAATTTTCATCTCCGTCTTGACTGCTGAGTTATAAGAATAGATGAACAACAGTCACGAATAAGTGCTATGGGAAGGAGACAGAGCCATAACACTGTATTTCTGCCACTGAGCTACGGGAAATACGCTGCAACAGGACGAAAATCTGGGTCAAGGGTAGGTGAAAGAACTGTTCTGAATGTCCATAGAAATTCACCTGGTGACGGCAAGAAAAAAAAAAAAAAAAAACAATAGCCATAAAGCTGGGCTTATTAACATCTGTATCATCTATATTATAATAATCCGATTTCTATATGTTTGTTGGTTTGTTTGTTACAGTAAAACACCAAAAACGGCGCAACGTAGCGCAATTTTTGTTAGAGCAAGGTACTGCTAAAATGCTCTAACTTGAAGAAAACAATTTCAAGTCCAATCAGGACACCGGTTCCCGAGTTATGACTCATTTCTGGCCTTTTGACATCAAGCTGAGGCCCATTTAAACGAATGAAAAAAAAAGTAATACTTAAATCCCTCACACTACCTGTGCTAGTGGTAATCATGGGTTGTTGATGATGACGATGATGATGATGATGATGATGATTATTATTATTGCTTCATTTTGGCACGATAGAGCATTTGAGTAACTTAACAGGAATCAAATTCACAAAATAAGTGTTGATAACTGTCCTTTAGTTTCACACAGCACAACGGCAAAGACAGTACTATGGCTCTGCATCTTTCCATTGCACTTCTGTCTAGGATCATATTCTTGTGTTAATGTTATAACTCAGTGTTCAAGATTGAGAGATGGCAATTATAGGCCAATTTAGAGTAGAAGGAGTATATATAGTGACGTCATCCCAATGGCGCATATTCATTTACTACAGATTATACATGAACTTGAAAAACTGCTGAATATTGATGAGAAATACAGGATTCTCTTCTCGTTCGTTCACGGGGCCTTGTAGCCTGCCTCTTGTTTAGCGATTTATTTTGCATAGTATTACCCATTTCTGTTCTCTTGTATGTCTCTAATGTGTTTGCAGCACTGACGGAAATTACATAGATATCGCATGGGAATATAAACCGCCACATGAAAATAAAGTAGTAAGAGTTGAAAATCCGAAACTAACAAGACAACGAACCCTTGGAATGGTTTGCTCTGATGAAAGTAGAAATTTCATACGGCATTCTAAGTACTGTTCGTATATTAATATTTCACTGTCACCCAGTTTAACGAGCAATCTGCTGTTCTGTACTGTACAAATGATAAATAAACGCGAGAAAGTATGGTTTAAAAGTGAAAGAGGGATATGTATGAGCAGTGTTGCCACTTCTACAGATTTATCTGTAATCTACAGATTTTGTAACTATTTTCAGATTGTCAGAATTTGTTTGATAAAGAGGGTTAATCTACAGATTTTCATATTGGAAGACATTTTCAATGTATTACAGGCTTTGCTTCCTTTGTGGATAAGAAACTTATCAAATATAAATACTGCATCTGCCTTTTGAGAATTTTTCAAAAGTTCCACACTAAGACAATATTTCACATGCTGTGTAATTTATCACCTGCACTGGGAGCTGCTTAGTAAACAACTGCTGCATTTTTTAATCAGACGGTGCAAAGAAGTGCATTATTTCACTTGGAAATACATTGTACAGTATATGCTCTAATTCTGGTGTGGTTCCTGTGATATAATGAGTTAATATGAATTCGACTTACTATCACTTAACAAAGATACTAGGCCTACACTCCTTTCCAGTTTAGCTTATGACCAAGTGTAGTCGGACTGGACGGTTAATTTGACTTGTAACCAAGGAGAACCATTCCTATTTGATAAGGAAGGCTGATCAAAATTCATGTAACCATAATTTTGTATTCAAGTTGTGTGACAGGCCTAGTTCCATGAGCTAACAACTGGCTATACACAGTCCACTATTTTTGAAAAAAAAAAAAAAACTGCCATATTAGTTTGTAACTGCTCAATGGTACTATTATATTATGACCAAATTCTATCTTCAACATGTGGTATGTCATTTCTGTGGTCAGGGAAAAATTCGGGAGGTTCAAGGGGAAGGCTGTGGAAAATTCGGACGGGGTAGTTCTCCATTTCCCCCCACGGAATGGTCACTTTGAGGGATCTACAGATTTCCACAGATTTTTTGGCATCCAGCTTCAGATTTACCAAATTTTTTGGTGGCAACACTGTGTATGAGGAAAGTTTCATACGGCACAACGTTGCTACAGTGCCCATTTGTGGTCAATATTTCTTGTATCTCTGGCGCTTTTGAGTGATCATTAATTTTTAGACTGATTATTTTAAATGCAGAACAAGTATAGGATAAGAACAGGGTTGTGTTTCGCGAGTATGGTCAAATATGTACTGGATCTCGGGTAGTTGGAGTGATGCCGGATTTAACATTGTAATTGTCATCGTTATTTCTATGTGATATTACTGTAGTGCCCTTGAATGAGAAGTACTTACTTAGTTTATAATGAACCTGCAGAAGCACCATAAAATGAGAATGAGTTTAGCAATAGGAATCATACGTCCGGCAGTTGAATTGTGGCCACCACGAGCGATGTAGGGCTGTAGGCAGCGTCAGTCCTTTCACTGTATTGGACGTGTTGGGTGTTGTGCTGTGGCTCGCAAAGACAAGGTAAGCTAAAACTGTAAATATATATAGTTTTGTTATTCAGTTGTTGAATTAGAACATATAGTATTAAGGGAGAAGTAGAGGAAAGGGCATGTATTGAAATACCATAACTATTGGCTAAAATTGGTCACTGAGCCAGGTACTTGACCAGTGGCGTCATGGAGTCTATTGTTGGCGTTGACGATTAATAACGGCATAATAGTTACGGGATTAATGATAGTCATTTTAAATCCTTCTGGTTTGAAAAAGTAAGTTTAGAAGAATAAAAGCCTGGTAATTTGAGAGTACGTTAGGTCTTTAATGTCATTGGGGTCGAGTTGCTTTCGGACCACAGAAACGGCATTTCATCCTAGTGTAAATATCTTGCCATTCATGTTTTCTTCCATTTTATTTAAGCTGTCGTCTATATTTGTTATCTTCATAATCATGCTGTCTTCCATATTTGTCTTCCCATTTGTACATGCTGTTTTATAGTCTCCCATATGCGGTTTTCATATGCTGTCTTCCATATTCATGCTATTTTCGATGTTGTCCATGCCGCCTTCCATTTTAACCATGCCATCAATTTTTTTTCATGCTATCTTCCATTGCATTCATGTTGTCTTCCATATTATTCATGCCATCTATATTATTCATGCCATCTATATTATGCGATCTTCCACATTCTTAATATCTTGGCTACATAGTAATGCTGTCTTCCTCACTCCTGCTGTCTTCCATATTATTCCATTTATGAACTGTTCGAGCCGAGACCATCGATTACCCGTTCACTGACGCAGAGATATTTTATTCACTTGAAGCTTTTTGACCAGGTTATATGACATTGTTACCCATTCGTTGCTGGAGACCTAATAAAAGCATCTGATATTCTTTGAGGTGAAGGTACATACAGTATTAGGGTTTAAGGGCTTTCTCTTCCATGGTCCTGTCTTTCATGTTTAATTTTGACCATTATTTAAAGTTCCAGCTGGTCCCAAATTAAAAATGTTTATAGCCAGACCCCATAATCCCGTACGGGGTGGCCACTTTTAAAATCCTCGTAATGCCCCTGTTGATGACCCAGAGGGGAAAAGAATTCATACCGTAATTAATATGCGATGATGTCGTGGGCGTCAGTAAATGGCGAGATATAAACAAAACTTCATAAAAAGGTAATTCCGTTTGTGGCTTTGGCGAGATATAAACAAAACTTCATAAAAAGGTAATTCCGTTTGTGGCTTCTAAATACTGTATTTAGTGCAATCTGTGGACTGTGGTCTAGCTTGGGTCGTTTTCAGTAGGCAGGCGCTTTTCCTATTTGCGTTAAACCTCTTGTACCACTGTCTGCATTACTACTTAACAGTAAGCTCTTCTTAGTTGCTGTACAGTAGTCAGTCTAATTTTACTCCTTACAGTAAGTCAAAAAAATTAAGTAAAGTTAATGTAATATGGGGAGATGAGCCGAGTTTCAAACTGCGCGCCATTGCTCGCCAAAAGTTGGGGAGAGTCTGCAGACGCAGCTGAGTATTATGGGTAGGATGTGGGGGGTAGGACTACTAGGATACTGTAGGTGCCATTGGCGTGTGGATTTTTCAGTTATAAGCAGCTATGTTGATTTGTTTGGAGAGAAGCCTAGCTTGCAAGTACTGTATATGTTGTTAGTGATACGTGAGTTTTTGTTTGTAGGAATCTGGTCCAACGTGGTGGTGTTGGCCCGTCGGGAGCAGCAGCAGCGGAGGGGGGTTATGGCGGCTATAGGTGCTTGGGCAGGCACAGGAGGACTGAGAAGCCGAACAAATAACACCTAAGGTGTTAGGTAAGCTGATGGACTGCTCTACAAGACGTCATGCAAACCATGTTTCCCTGGTGTAAGCCGAGGCGTGGTGAGAGAAAACGGTCAGTATCATTATTTTTAAGTATAAACTGCCTATTTTCCGTACTTTTTGGTACAAAAAAAAAAATTGTAAGAGGGTGTACTGTAGTGTGGATATGTGACTATTATTGGGCTCATTCAAGCGAGGTATTTATTGGATGTGGTATGACGGATACTGTGGATGTTGTGGTGTATGTTATTTTGGTACCATACTGTACATGAGTTAGGGGTATGAAAAAAGCTGTTGGATTTGTGATGAATGTTATTTTTTTGGAAATGAGTTAGGGGTATGATAAAAAGCAATTGGTTTCATCCCTGCGTGTCAAGTGGGGTTGGTGGAGGATTAGTGCCCCTCCCTGTAAAACAATTAACTCTAAGCCCTTGACCACCCCGTTTGGGATACATGGCGTCTGGCAATGGATGGGATGGTTTTGTGGTGTATGTAATTTTGGTACATGAGTTAGGGGTATGGAAAAAAAAAAATTTGGATTTGTTTCCTAGCATGATTTTCTGCGTAGTAGTTGGCTGTACATTAATTTCGTGAAGTGTTATGGGTATCGTCTGTGATTCTAGTGTATGATGTCTGAAGTTTACTTTGTAGCTGATTTAAGCTATTATAAATACTGGTCATTTAACCTAATCAGGAGTGGTGTAACCTGTCATCAAGGGTGGGTAGATGAGGATAATTCCATGTAATTAAAGGGAGTTGAACCCAGGTGACTGCTACTTTGCAATATCCAAGGCCGCTCTTTTCACCAGCATAAGAGCGTGTGGCTCGCATGCGCGGCATGCCCCTCGTCTTGCAGTTTATAAAATCAGCAGATAGCAGGAAGAGCAGACTGAGTGACATCCTCGAGTGGAAGAGGTTAAATTTCGTTTTTCAACTACCTTTTTCCTGTCTTCGTGCATACAAGTTTTCTCCCATCCTAATCAATATGTATAATACTTCTTTCAGTCTGCCTTTTATATACTTTACTGTCATGCTTTTAATAAGTTTTTTGCCCTCATTTTCATAGACAGTAGATGGTTTCGATGACAGGTAACAGGTGGTTTGGGTACAGTGGGTTAGATAGGGTATGGGAGGGAGGACAGAGGTTATTTAGTGGTTACAGGAGGCTAATGGGAGTGCAAAAGAAAGCAAACAGCAACAGACCAGTTGGTCCTGTTTGGTTTAGGGATGAGGGAAGATTATAGCTAACAAAAGTATTCAGTTAAAAGACAAGGGAGAAAAACAGGAAGGCTCCCACCCCACCCCCCAAACCCCCCAGCTGAAGCTGGCAGGAAATAGTGAGAATGTCCACCATGCAGTGTAGAAAAACTGTAATGGAAACTTCAAAGAAGGAATAGAAATTTTATATTACGCTATCTGCCTGGGCCTGTACCTACAAAAATACTCAGTATCGCTAAGTTCACTTAGCAGACGAAATTTTTCACGAGTTGCACTTAAGTCTGGGCAGAATACTTAAGTGATACCTACCGAACTACATACTGGTCTTAAGTACACTTTGTAGACGACAAACTTAAGTATCCCCGATGAGGTTACTTAAGTGCTTCTCATTTTACTCAGTCAAGATGCCCGCACAACAAAAAAGAGTGAGGCTATGAAGGGTGATAAATTATAGAGAAACATAACAGAAAAGATATCTTGGGCCTACGTATGACGTTTCCAACGAATTAATGTATAAAAATAAGACCAAGTTGAAATAATATTACAGTTTAATGATAGATTTGGAGATATTACGCCACACAAACAGCCTATGCAAGATCACTAGCGCAGAAATGAAAATATTTGCAATACTTTCTTACCTAGAAATTAGAAAGATGCAGCTGTTTAATGGAGATAATCCTTTACTCTTTTCTCAAGTACAAACGATTTCTGTTAAACATTTCCCCGTTGGACGTTTTTCCACCATTCAGCCACAACTTATTAGTCAACTATAACAAAGCTTGTGTCGTACTGTTGCAGATACTGTGGCTGTTACTAATGGAAAAAGATGCGGAGAACAGTATGCCACACTAACCGAAGAATAATTTTTTGTGAAGTGATGGAAGCGATTCGCAAATAATTTTGTCCCAACATCTGCTGCAGCTCAACCCCATGGTGATGAGTCTTCATTACTAGTATATTCATTCAATAAATTAGTGGGTATGTATAAAATAACCGCGAAATGATTTGTATGCACATTAAATGGAAAGCCGATCATAACCTAACCCAACTGTGTCAAAAATTTAGCTGTAGCTGTGCCCCCTGGTAATAATTCTGTATCATAATCCTTCAGCAAATTAGAATATGCGTGTAGAATAACAGCAAAAAAGCAAAAAAATGTATTTTACGAATACCGTCCATAACCTAACCTAACCAGTCTTTGACGGGGAAATGACTAGCCACGGTCATGCAAACGATCCACAATGGTCCTAAATTTCAGTTATGTCTGTGCCCAACGGTAATTACTCTGTCTTATTATATGCAGTAAATTAGAATACATGTACAAAATAACTGGGAAACGTTATGCAAGCATAAAGAGTGGGGAACCGATCATAACCTAACCTAGCCTATCCATGTTTTGACGGGGAAACGACCGACTCGTCAATGTGAGGTCGTGAAGGGATTCAGAATGACTTTTGTAATCATATTCAGCACTAGTTTTGGCGCATGGTAACAATTCTTTATCACATACATTCAGTCAAGTAAAGTATAATTATAAAACACCAGGGAAACGTCTTGAACACAGGCAACCGTCTATGTTTTGTCTTGGGAAACGACTGCCCGTCTGACGGCGTCGTTGTTAGCTGAAGCCAAAGATTCTAAACGAAGTTTGACTTAATCAGCTCTTGTTGTGCCGAACAGTAATGATTCTTTATCTTTATTATCCAGTAAATCAGAACACACGTGTAAAAGATCAGGGAGACATCCATATCTTTACAGGGAAACATCAGTAGGTGATACTGAGTTTTCACTTATGTAAAACCTCATTGAGAACATTGCTATACCCAGCAGTAATAAAATGTTTATCATTTCCATCCAGTAAAACAAAATACATGCGTAAAATAAAGAACAAACGTCTTGTGACGGAACAAATCAAAGTATAACGACGGTAGGTCGGTGACATACTACCAACAAATTCAAATTTCACTGCGCTCGATACTCAGAAAATTGTAGTACCTCCTACTTGTGACGTTAGTAAATCAAAGTATAACGACGGTACGTCGGTGACAGATAAACTGCCAACAAATCCAAATTTCACTCTGCACTCAATATTCAGAAAATTGTAGTACCTCCTACTTGTGACGTTAGTAACAAAATTTTGATTGGTCATTCACTTTGAAATAATTCATTGTTTTACACATGATTTTGCTATGCACTGCTTTTCATCCAACCGTACTACACTTAGGACTTTTGTACATTACTTTGCTGAGTGGAGCGCTAAGCAGTATCAATGGTAGCACTTAAGTAGTCTACTCAGTAAAGTACTCCAGGCTGGGACATAAGTAGAAGTCAAACCATATTACTTAGTAATTTTGTAGGTACGGCCCCTGAAGCTTATAGTAACAACATTTGTCGATGTTGTTTAGCAGTTGTATCTTCCAGGCCGTTAAAAATAAACATACACCACAGAAATGTTGTTCACATACACCACAGAAATGTTCAGGAGTGAACATTCTGAGATGGGGGTTTGGTGACATCACTATCCAAGTGATTTTTCAAGATTAGTGGTGTATGACAGTAAATTACATTTGAGGGCAGTTTGTTCCGTATACAGTATTTACAACACAGTTCAAGAAGAATTACTTATCTTAGTGGAGGGACTGTAAGAAAATGTTCTGGAGAGAAGTGAAAAGAGTAAGACAGGGTGGAAGTGAAGTAAGCAGGGGAGTGAAAGATAAAAATGGTAGATTACTAGTGGAGAAGGGAGAAAAAGTGAGCAGATGGAGAGAACACTTTAAGGAATTGTTGAACGTAGAGGATGGAAGTAATGCGAGTATAAGTGGCTGGGGAATGGCTGGGAGAACTAGGAAGGTGAGAAGACAGGAAGAAATCAGTAGGATAGAAGTTGTGGAAGCAATGAAGAAAGTTAAATCGGGGAAAGCCCCAGGAATTGATGGAGTGTGTGGTGAAATGCTGAAGCATGGGGGAGAGATAGTAGTAGAATGGATGTGGAAGATGTGCAGATTGGCCTGGGAGGAAGGTAGAGTCCCGGAGGATTGGAAGTCAGGTATAATTATTCCCTTGTACAAAGGAAAAGGGGAAAAAGAAGTGTGTGGTAATCATAGGGGCATTTGTCTTCTTAGTATAATAGGAAAAGTGTATGGTAGGATACTTATAGACAGAGTTAGAGAAAGAACAGAGAAATTAGTTGGAGAAGAACAGGGAGGCTTTAGGAAGGGAAGAGGTTGTGTAGATCAGATATTCATTCTTAGATCTTTAGTGGAAAAGTTTCTAGAGAAGGGAAAGAAGTTGTATGCGGCTTTCATGGATTTGGAGAAAGCATATGACAGGGTGGATAGACAAGGATTGTGGAAAGTGTTAAGAATATATGGAGTAGATGGGAAGTTGTTGAATGCTGTGAAGAGTATGTACGATGGTGCGAAGGCTGCAGTGCGTGTGGATGGTGAACTAAGTGAATTTTTCTCTTTGAAAGTTGGTTTGAAACAGGGATGTGTCATGTCTCCATGGTTGTTCAATCTGTACATGGATGGGGTAATAAAAGAGGTACAAGGTAGGGTAGTGGATGTTGGAGTGGCCCTGGTGAGAGAGGATAGTGTTTGGAAACTCCCTGTACTGTTGTTTGCAGATGATACTGTGTTGTTGAGTGAAGACGAAGGGGAGCTGCAAGGCTTGGTGGATGAGTTTGGGAGAGTGTGTAAGAAACGGAACCTAAAGGTGAATGTAGGGAAGAGTAAAGTGATGGTCTTTGAGAGAGGTGAAGTCAGTGAATGTACAGCGAGGTTGGATGGTGAGGAATTGGAAAATGTGAGTACGTTTAAGTATTTGGGTAGTGTGATGAGTAAGGATGGAGGTTTGGAGGGTGAAGTGCTTGAAAGGGTACAGCAGGGAAGAAAGGTTGCTGGTTCCTTAAAAGCAGTGATAAGAAACAGGGAAGTGAGCATGGAAGTAAAAAAGTTACTACATGACAGTATTGTGATACCAACTCTAACATACGGAAGTGAAGCTTGGACATTGTTGGAAGGACACAAGTCAAGAGTGAAAGCAGTGGAAATGAGTTATTTAAGAGGAGCCTGTGGAGTCACGTGGAGAGACAGGCTGACGAATGAGGATATAAAGGAGCGTTGTGGTGTGGATGTGGATGTGATAGGAAGCGTTGTGAGGAACACACTGAGGTGGTTTGGCCATGTGGAGAGGATGGAGGGTGAAAGACTGACGAAGAGAGTGTATATGAGTAAGGTGGAGGGTGGAAGAGGGAGGGGGAGACCGAGGATGAGATGGAGGGATGGGGTGGAGAGGTATATGAGAGAGGGGGGTGTGAGTTGGGAGCAGGGCAGTGAAATGGCGGGGGACAGGGCGACTTGGAGGCGATTTGTTTGTGGCCACCCCAAACGGGATTGAGGCGTCTGGCAATAGATAGATAGACCTTTTGTGTAGTTTTAGCAGTCAAGTGCAGTATTTATTCATGGCCATATTATTGTCCTCTGAATACCTGTACAGTACTTGAATTAAATCTTGTAACCTGCATTTTGATTGGGTAGAGACTCGGCTTCTAAATGCTCCTCTTATGGTTTATTTCTAATCTAGGTATCGTCTGTCACCCTTCGCTGTACACTCAGGTTTCTCCATATTTTTTTCTATTACAGTGACCAGAATTGAATGCAGTACTCCAAGTGTAGACATACTAAAAAATTAAAGTAAGGATGATATTCTCTGATTTACAGTATATTCAAATGCCCTGCCTGTGAATTCAGTTAATTTTTGGCTTTCCTAACAGCTTCTGTACATTGCATGGTTTCAAATAATTTATTATAACTCATAAGTCTTTTTCATGGTTTACCCAATGAAGTTGGACGTTGTTTGTTATAACTGGCCCTTACATTTTTACTGCTAATATTCAGCACTTTACATGTATTAATAATGAAATCCATTTGCCTTGTGTGGCTTCAATTAAACACTTGGTCAGGATCTCTCTGAATTGCTTGTCTGTGCAATGCTGTATCAGCTGTGTTATCTATTTTAGTATCATTGACAGATTTAGAAATCTTACTAAATATTCCTTCATCAGTATCATTTATGTGTGTGTGTATATATATATATATATATATATATATATATATATATATATATATATATATATATCGTACATATATATATATATATATATATATATATATATATATATACATATATATATATATATATATATATATATATATATATATATCATACATATATATATATATATATATATATATATATATATATAGATATAAAACTGAACTCTGCAGCACTCCACTTGTAACATCCAGTCTGATCCTTTCCCATATACAGTAATCCCTCCAATATCCGACGTAATAGAGCCATAGGCAGGTCCGGATAGTGGTCCTGTCCGGATATTGGGCTCCAGCTTATGGACTTGTACTTATGGACCCTAACTCAGAAAAGCACCTATACAACTCCCTCTGGACATGCATTGCACCTATTTAAGACCCAAATCACACCAATAAGGGACATAAAAGACTGAAATAAATGTAAAAGAACCATAAAATGAGGTTTTAGAGGTGAGTTTATACAATATTAAACATTCTGGGTACTTAAAAGTCCCTTGCTCCTGGACTGGTTTGAACCGCCAGTTTGCAGTCCACAGTTAATCCTCTGCCCTCTAAATTCTAATTTCTTAACACTGTAAATCCCTTTGTGTTCTAGTGGCGAGGTATTGCAGTTTATTCACTGTTTATTCACAAAAAACAAGCACCTGTGGCTTGCACTGCTATAAGCATCTGCTCTTGATCGGAGTTAAGGTGTGACTGTTGATGTTGGTGGGGTAACAGAGTTGCCAGATCGCAACGGCCACATTACCGATCTCCTCAACTTTCATTGTCAAATTTAACTTTTCATTACCAAATTCGTAAAGCTAGCATTTATTCTTCACTAATTATATATACAAGTGGAAATACGTGTAATCACTCTCCTTATAACGAACACCATGTTGATTATTTTCACACTATGTAGGGTAGCAGATTAATCAGAGAGAGCAAACAATCCACCATCTCCATCCTGTGTATCCTTATACGTGTGAAAAATCCATTTGGTAATGCATTATTCTGATTCATTACCAAATGAATTTTTCATTACCAAATTGGCCCACACTTGGTAATGAAAAATACCAAATGGCAACCCTGACAGGGGAGGGGGGAGGGGGAGGAAGGAAGGGTTGAAGGGACCATGGTGTAACAGCTGTTCGGCACCAGGTGGGAATTTCAAATTACGGGAGGGAAAAAAGTCGGATTTTTTCAAATTTTTTGTGGTTTTTGGCCCATTTTGGGAATATTGGATCCCAGGAGGATTATGTCTGGTTAGTGGGGATGTTCGGGTATTGGGCGTTCGGATATTAGAGGGATTACTTACAACTCATTGCTTTCATCCAGTGAGCCAATCCTCGATGCACCTGAACATGATGTCATTGAAACCATGTGCGTTTAGCTTTTGAAAGGGTCTTTATTGTGGAACATTTTCAGAAGTCTAAAAATAGATGTCAACAGATTTAGTCACGTCGGTACATGTTCAGTATAGTATTGAAAAAGTTCAACAGACTCGTGAGGCAGGAGCAGTTGTTTCGAAAACCATGTCGTGGATCTATATTTGTTTTACAAACTTGTCTGGTAATAGTTGCAAGCAGCATACAAACCACTGATGTTAAACAAATTGGGCGATAGTTTTCTGGTTGTGCTTTGTTTCCATTTTTTAAATAATGGGGTTATGTTTGCAAGTTTCCATTCATGTGACACACTACTGCTCTTTAGTGATAAGTTTCATTCTGTACGGTAGTTCCTTTGTGTGCGTGGAGATACACTGTTTGGTCCCGGTGTTTTATTCTCCTTTAATTTGCTAATTGCAAGTAGTATATCACTTTCACTAACTGTAATACCATTAGTTATGTTGCTCTCTTCTGCAGGAGCTGGGGAAACAGCAGGAAACCTTTTTATATTCTAATGTAAATACTGATGAAAAGAAAGTACAGTATTAAGAATTCCTGCCATCTTAGTTTCATCATCAGTGTGCTCTCCATTATGTGCAATTAAGGGTCTGATCATTGGAGTTATTACATTTTTGCTTCTGATATAACTCAAAAGTTATTTGGTATTTGATTTACTTATACTGTACTGTCAGTATGTGCCTCAAGGTTTTTCTTATTGTGTTTAATTGATTTTTTTTAGTTTTCCTTTGAAGAGCATCATATTTGTTTTGTCCCTTTGACTCTGTGATATAATTTTTGTTTGCAACATTTTGCTAACCGCATAATATCGGAATTCCAGTATTTGAGTTTAGAATTTTTAGCTGGCCTTCTGTTGTGCATTCGAATACATGACTGCATTGTTGAGCATTTGTTAAAAATTTCCTTGTATCATTGGTATCTAATGGTTCAACGACGGGATGCCAGCCTTTATTAGAATTAGCCCCCTTATAGTTGAGCACTAGCTTGCAACTGGCCCTGATATTGTCTTCACCGAATTTAAGGTTGAATGTAACTATGCAGTGATTGCTTTTTCTAAATTCTTTTCCTACAGTAATGCTCCCCACTAAATTTTTTGTTGGCCAAGACAAGAGCTAGGATGTTAGCTCCACGTGTCTGATAATTTACAGACTGATACAATGAACTTCCTTGCAAGTTTATATATAGGTCTAGCCCTGTATGTGGTGATCTCTCTATTTTGGGATGGTAAATTAAGATCACCAAACATTAAAGTTCTTTGCATTCAAGAGATTTTGGCGATTTGTAGATTTTATCGTCATTGCTGAGTGGCTGACCAGGTGGATGACAAATTAACCCAAATGTGATTTTGTGACTAAATTAATTTCTAAGATGAATATAATATTGTCATTGTTTTCAGTTCATGGCTTGGTAATTACGACTGGATGGACTGGCCCCTGCTTTCTTGTATTCACTACTGAAAACATGATAGCCTGGTAAAGGAAACTCGGCTAGAAAATCAATTTGCTCAATATTTAGCTATATTTCTGTCATATCAATTATATTGTAACCTTCAGTATAAGAGCCTCTAAATCAGAAGATTTATTATGCAGACTTAGCAGATTCACAAGAACTTTAATGTATTTTCCTTTCGGATATGGGTAGCATCCATCACGTACAGATTTGACAGATCATATGATACCTGTGTTCGCCTCCTGTGATGATTGTTTTTTCACCAGAAAAAATGACCTGCATCATTTAAGCAAATGACCGAGATGGGCAGAACCAACAGCATTCAAGTGTAGTCCATTACAATATTCAAAAATAGCATTCGCTGCTCATAAAAGTGGTTTCATGTGTCTATGAATTTCACGCCTTCCTGCAAGAATAGCGGTGGTTCAGTTCAAGTGGGTATTTAGCTGTTGGGTAAGATTAACATAGGTTATTATAGTTTAGCTGGATTGTTACCTGTTGGTTTGTTGTTGGCTCTTGGTTGTTAGTCACAGGTTTTGTCATTTGGCATCTACAGGTACAAAATCCACAGCTACCAAGTATATTGTTGGTGACTACTGTACATTATTTTCTAAGTATGCTGGTGCCAGTAACTATTTATCAGTTTTATGTACAGTATACTGCACTAGTTTTAAGTATACAGAAATGTATATGGAACCGATACCAGAAACCTTATTTTTTACGTTCTGTTATGTATAGTTTATTACATGTATATGGTTCTAAGTACAGTATCAAGTTTTCAGTACCATAATTGTGCAGTGGTACCTGTAACTAAATGTAACATTTACATTATTTTAATGGAAATCATTAATAGTATGGGATGTGAGGCGAGGCCTGGTTGGCAATTTGTTGTTGTTCCTTGGTTACCAGACAGCATCCTTGCCCAGCGTCCTCAGTGGTGGCCTTCGATGCTACGCTACTGTGTGTTCGGAACTCGCCAAATGAATCACCAGTAGGAGAAAAGTGGGATGTAATGGGATCTGTAAATGCCCGCGCCGCCCATAGCCAAAGCTCGGATCCTCTGTTTGGTCTGGTGGTAATGTGTGCACATGTGGAGCGCTGGCGCCAGAGTTCGAATCCCATCCAGGACATTATGATAAATTTGTTTCATTGCAGTTATTACCAAAGCAGTCATTAATGTTTTTGCTTTTAAATTGTCAGTTATTGAAAGATTGCCTTTTGAAAGTTCCATTGCAGTCTCTAAAGTTGATTGCTGAGTTACAGTACTGTTTTGATTAACTGTAAATTAACCATTTCACATGTTTAACAAACTTTGATTTTTTTTTGGTCTGAAATTACAGTAGGTGGTGGCAACCATCATCCACTCACTTGTAGTGCTGCCTACTTCTTCCTTAGCCTTTATCATTCTTTTTCTGTGCCTGCCCTCCTCTCTTCCTACCATATATATCCCATCTGTCTTGTCACTTCTTATTGCTCTTCTTTCCTTTACAGGTGCTTTACATTGAGTGACAAGCCAAATGGTTTCCTGTAAGTCAAGAAACCATTTACAACGCTGGGTGGTAACCATATAGCCAACCCATACGTGCTCTCTACGTGTCAGCAAATGGGTTGGTGGAAGGTTAGTGCCCCTCCCCGTAAAACCAGTAACTCAAAGTCAAATGGCCACCCTTTACGGGATTATGGCGTCTGGCAATAGATAGATAGATAGACTAGTGTTCTTATATCCTGCACATTATAGTTTGGATAGTTTAGTACTGATTAATATAGTTTGTATAGATAACTTGCAGATCATCTTTGATGGAACTGAGTAATACAATACAGTAGTAGGATTCATTACTGTTCAGGTTTGGGTAGAAGTCATTGTAGATTATTATAGTAGATTTATTCCAATGCAGATTCTGGTTTCAACTTCTGTGCAGTTTATTATAGTTTATTAGGTAGCGTTTATTGGATAGAGTTCTTTGCCAGTTAAGATAGACTAGCAAGTTGAGGTACAGTATTGTTACAAGTTAGGGTAGTCAGCAAGTTAGAATATTTAAGTTAGGATCCTCTTCCTTCTGTCTACAGATGACTCTACACTGAGTGACAATCCAAATGGTTTTCTGTACACCAGGAAACCATTTACTACACTGGGTGGTAACCATATAACCAAATTATGGCACCTGGTGGTCTAGTGGGTAATTGCGGCACTCCAATCGGATTGAACCGGTGCAGGTATATATCTAAGGGGTTGTTGGGGTTTATTACTCACATAATGCCACTCAGGGATGAGTGAGGCTGGTCACTCTCATCTTAAATGTCAGGACCAACTTGCCTAGCCCTGGGCTTTTATGCTCCTCATGGGGCAACATAGAATTGGATGATGGATGGATGGAAACCATTTAGGATAGTTATGATGGATGAATGGAAACCATTTAGGATAGTTATGATGGATGGTTGGAAACCATTTAGGATAGTTACAAGTTAGTACAGAACACATTAGGATGTAGTCAGTTTTGGATAAAGAAAAGCTAAATGTTTTAGTACCAGTTCAGATTCAGAAAGGTTGATAGTTACAAGTTAGGATAGTCAGGAAAGGCTGTGTACAACATGTGATAGTCAAGAAAGGTTAGTTAAAAGTTAGGGTAGTCAAGAAAGGATATTTAAAAATTAGGGTAAGAACAGATACCAGCAGTTGCAAGTTATTATAGTCAAGAGAGGCTGGTTGACAGGATGGTGTAAAGTTGTAGGCACAATTTATTGGTATTATCCAAAGTAGGCCAGGGATGTTCCAGCTGCATCAGTGGTGGTTTGTTAGAGTTTGGTTTTCTCCTTTCAGATTAAGCTGTAGATAGAGGTAAATGTTGGAGGAAAAAAGGGTAGGAGAAGGAGGGGAGAGTGGTCACCTCATGTATACTGTTCACATTACGCTTAGAATTGCCAGCTTACTCTTGAATGCTGAGCTGTATGAAAATTAATGTCATGTTGATCATGTACTATGTAAAGGATGTAGAGCTGTAGCACTGTCGGCAAGTGTGCCATGGAAAATTGGTTTCTGAACGGAAATCTCCGCAGTCAGTGAATGAAGTGCTTAGATGGTTTTGATCATGAGTAAAAAAATAGAATGCGTGTAATATAGCGTATTGTGAGATAGAAGCTAACGAGACTGGGGAACTGAGAAGGAATAGAGCTGGTTGGATGAATTTTTTATGAAAGAGTGTATGACAAAGGTTTGGCACCTCCTTTCCAACTTTGCAGGTTCACTGATAGGTAATTAGTATGGTGTGTGTGGACAGGTGTACCTATCAGGTGGAGCTATTAATCTAGGCCCTTGGTGAATGAATGGGAGTGACCAGTTTCATCAGAGATGCTTTTGATTAGTTCTCATTACCCGCAGATGGGAAGGCAGTGGGTTTACTATATTTTAATTTATTTGTTTATACATGATCATCTAAGAGGGTTGCAGTACACCTGCCAAAAAAAATGCTCATAGATAACGGCTTCAGGCAGAGGGGAACATGAACCCTCAAGAATATCAGTGTTGGAAGTTGGCTTGTCCTGGACCTGAAGCCTATCCTGTTAGGCATTGCTGCATCCTCAACAGTATGTGGAGTGGCTGTTAAAGATATGAGCATAGTAGTAGTTAGGGGAATTATATTCTTTTTAGTTTAGCCTGACTAAAAATTGCTATCTCTCCATTAAAATTGAGTCATGAAAAGATTAAAATTAGTGATACCAGTCCTGAAGTGCTGTGGAAAGGATGGCGAGCCGTAGTGTTCTTTTGTCATGGAGATATTTGAAATAACTGCAAAAGGACAAAAGTGTTGGTCATTATGGTGAAGTGTGGGTAAAGTGCATTCATGAAATATAATTTATCCTTTCTGTTTTTCCGTAGTAAATGACATAACATAGCTACCTCTTAAGCTTGATATATTTTTTCATAAATCTGCTCTCTACCAGACAATTTCTTTTTCTTCATAAGTCAGACATCTAATGAAAGGATTAAGGGTTATACATGTTGTGGCCTCAACTCATCTGGATGTGAACTCAGTGGATTGCCAGCTAAGCTGCCCTAATACTGCAATCCACCATCCTCTTTTCGAGGGACAGGGAGTTGACATTTGGTAGCAGAACTTATCGGTATACACTGGTGCCATCACATGTCTTCCCTTGCCGGGCACCCCACTTGTAGTAGGAGTAAAAAATAAACATGTTATAGCATAACATATAATGATTTATTATACAGGGTGGTTCAGAGATTGCAGTTGTGTTGTGGGGATGGCACAGTAATAATTATTTAGCAAGCATTTATTCAAATCCCATCATTGCCACAACCAAGGCCCGCACAATCAGACCAAGTGATTCTCACAGTAAGATACCAAGCGAGTTACTAATGCACTTCCACTCAAACCTATAAAAGCTCCTCTCCCTGCTTTCAGCTCAGTTGATGTCTAAGTGTAGTCAGTTTTAAGGGTCCTTTTAACTTTCAACCAGAGACTGTCAGATAAAGTTTATTCTTTCTCTATGACTATAGCCAGGTGTCATAATGCCATTAAGGGGTGGCCATATGTCTTTGAGTTAGTTCTTTTATCGGGAGGGGCACTAACCCTCCACCATCTCAATTGTTGACATGTTGGGGACACACATGGGTTGATTGTGTAATTATTACCCAGCGATGTAAAAGGTTTCTCGGCTTACATGAAACTATTAGGCTTGTCACTCATGTATAGCCACCTGAAAAGGAAGGAAAAGTAATAAGTGACAGGAAAGATGTGAGAAACAGGAAGAGAGAAGGGCTGATACAAAAAAAGAATGATAAAGTTGAAGGAAGAAGTATGCAGCACTGTATCCAGTGAGTGGATGATGGTCTGATACAACCATAACATGATAATAAAGTTGCTGGTGTGCCCTAGTTCTGTTGGGTGAAAGCAGTGGTGGAGTGCTGTATATGGACTAACCTGTATTTACTAATGTTTTGTTGGCAGTGTGGGTGCAGGTGTGGGGCATCGCAACCCCTGCCTGACCCAGGGGGTAGGGCCGGATAACCCTGGGGACTGCTTCATCCTGACTGGCTACCCAGAAACTACATGACCTGGTGACTTCTCAAGGTGTTGGAGGGTGAGAGGAGTTGTCGGTGTTCCAGCAGTGGTCAGTAGGATGTGCATTTGGTGTCGTAGGCTTCTGGGGCTTGAACATTGCAGTCTCTCTCCCAGTATCCTGTGGACCCTTCACTTCCAGCAACTGTTGCCAATCCTGGTGCAACAGACACAGGAAATCATAGTAAGAACTAAGTACTGTACATTTTACTATGTTCACACTAACTAGTTACAAAATTGGTCTCCACTTTGTGCTGAGATAAAACATGAAATTAACATTAGAAAATGAAGCTAGTCATGAACTGACGTGGAAAGGATGTTAAGCCATAGTGTCTTCTTTTCACCATCATGCTAAAAGAAGTAAATTACAAAATAAAAGTCTCTGCCTAGTTGAATTGAGCTGTAGCACTGTACAAAGATCCAGATTTTGAGAAGTTTGCTTTCCAAAATATATTTTATGTAGGGGGGTATTGATATCCTGTTTTCACACTGTTTATTTGACGAGTTTCAATGGACTCATAGTAACAGATAATGTTACAGGCACTAGTGTGACATTATGGAAGTAATTGTAAATGGTACTGTAGGCTGTTCACTGATTTTAATTCAAATCTTTTCTTACTTTCAAAAATTCTGGATTTGAAACCCAAGCATTTTGGATTGAAAGGATGTACTGTAGCTACCTGTATATATTATAGTTGTGACCCCCGGCTTATCAAAAATGAAAGTGTGGTGGACTACAGGCTGAAGTTGCCCTTCTCTTGCTTTACATCATCCTTTTGGAAGGGATATGGAGCTGAAGGATGTTTGTATAACCTGGTTATATTGATGCCACTGAAGGTATACCCTTTTTATACCTCTATTTCTGTCCTTGTATGATTTTTAAAAATTCCCAGTGTACTTTTCTTGGCACCAAGGTTGTGATGACACTGATAGATGTTAACCTTGTAGATATATGGATAGACAAGCATTAACTGTTTCAGGGTCAGAGCCCCCCAACCCTTTCCATAGTTCTTAAAGCCATACACATACCCTGCAGAAACTGTTAGTGTGCTGTGGTAGCAGTTACAGCTCTGTTTTCTGTTTTCATAAAGAACAGAAACCGAGTGGCTTTAAATGAGGACCTATTATAGTATGAAAATTTATTTGCATCAACCTAATAATGCAGTGGTTTCCCAACTTGAAGTTTCAAGAAAAATGTTTTACTTGCTACCCTTGCAGAGCCAAAATACAGGGTGTCCACAAAGTCCTGTTGAGTTTGATAGTGGCATTTCCCCTGAGCAGAATGTTTAGGATAATTTTTTTTTTCCCATGCTTGGGAAAAAGGCCTTCCCAAATTTTTTTTATTTGGGAGAGGATGTGTGGATCTAATATTTGCAGTGAGACATATAGTGGAGAAGTATTGTGAGTAGGATTATAAGGTGTTTATGGCATTTATTTTTCTGGAAAAGGCATATGACAAAGTATTGTAAACAGAAGAATTGTAGAAGATTATGCACATGTGCGATGTTGACGGTAAGCTGCTAGGTGCCATTAAGAGTTTTTGTGATGGTAGTGAGGCGTGTGTAATGGTAAATGGGTATCTAAGTGAATGTTTCACGACCAGTGTGGGCGTGTGACAAGGTTGTGTGATGTCCCCATGGTTGTTCAACATATATATGGATGGGGTGATGAGAGAAGTAAAAACACGAATAATGGAGAGAGGAATGGGGTTGGTAATGAATGGTGATGGATGGAACATCTCAAATTTGGTGTATGCTGATGATCCCATACTACTAGCAAATACCGTACAAGAGCTTGGTAGACTAGTGCACAGTTTTGTAGATGTCTGTGAGCATCATGCCTTGAGAGTAAATGTAGAAGTGAGTAAATGATGGTTATTGAGAGAGAAGGCATCTCCCAGTGTGATGTTACAGTGAATGGAGATAGATGAATTGGCAAGAGAGTTCAAATACCTGGGTACAGTGAGAGAAAAGAGAGGAAAATGTGCAAAAGAAGTGGAAAGTAGGGTGGAACAAGGAAGAAAAGCAGTTGGTGCTATGAAGGCTGTGATAAGAAATGGAGGCTTGAGTGTTGCAGCTGCGAGAGGCTTATGTGAAGGAGTGTTATTGGTAACTTTAACATATGGGTGTGAGACTATGGTATGGCATGAAAAGTCAGGAGTTAGAGCAGTGCAGGCAGGACCGTTGAGGAATGAATGTGGAGCACAGAGAGTGGATAGGATACGGGATTCTGTGATTCGTGAAAGATGCGGAGTGTGGAAATCTGTGGACACCAGAATCGAAGCGTGTATGGAGATGGTATGGTCGTGGAGAGAATGGATGACAGCAGTGGTGAAAAAGGTATACAGGTATTTGAGCGAATTTGAAGGAGGGAGGAGGTGGGGTAGACCAAGAAGGTGGGGAGAAATGGTGGATGATTGTGTGAGGGGGATAGGTATGGAAGTTGGTGAGGCTAAGGGACTGACAAGAGATTGAGCTGGCTGGATGAATTTTGTGAGGAGAAGCGCGTGACCAGGGATTTGGCATCCCTTCTGTTGTGACTGTGTTCGGATTGACTAAATTAGATAGGTATATTTGAGGCTACAGTACTTGGTGAAACCTTTTGGCCTATCAGATGGAGCCAGGATTGCGTTGGCTTGAATGATAAGTGAATGGAAGCATGGCCCACTGAACTGGGCAGACTTTGGCTGTCTGGACGCTGTTACTCCTCACCTAGGATGGGAAAGAGGTCCAGATGATGGTGGCTTCTTAAATGGTAATTTAAGGAATGAGTCCCATTATAGTGGTCATTGCAAATTTTTGTGAAGCCTTTGTAACAGTAAATCATTATAAATAATTTTTAGTGTATTTTATCAATATTTTTTGACTCGTTTGACTGGGAAGTGTTTAGTAGCTGTATGACTGCAGGCATAAAAACACAGTAGCTATAGCTCTGGAGTGGATATAAGCAAAAAAAGACTGTTTTCATAGACCTGTGACAAAACTATTGCAGCCAGTTTTTAAAACTTTGTATTTGAAACTCAGTGTGAAATTGTTTTTATTAGGAGTCCTCTTTATGGTCAAAACTGAAAATTTCTAAATGATCAGCTAATGGAATGGCTGACATGTCAGATCAACTCAAAATTTCAAGCTGAACAACTTTGTATTCCATAAGAAAGTTGCTAAAATGCCTTGTAGCTGATTTTTAAAATCTAATAGTCTGCTGATGCAACGGCTGACATATTATATAAACTCAAAATTCAAGCTGAGCAACTTTTCCTTTTTAAAGAAAATCACTCAGAGCTCTCAAAGAGCAGATATTCGAACTTTAAAGGAGATTTTGTGACTATCAGGTAAAAAGAACATGAATTTTCTGTGCACATAAGTGGTAGGTGTTTCAGTGAGTACTAGGGGTCCCATGAGATGCCATATTGAAATTTCACTGGGATTTTTGTTTTTGGCAGCTCTGTTTAGATCTGCCATGAAAAGATTAGGGTTATCAATATATAATATGGAATATACAGCTGAAAGGAGAAATATAGTATTTAAGGTTGCAAATCAGATGAAGAGGGAAAAGAGGATATCATAGGTGATTAGTTCATGAAGAAAGATGAAGAAAAGGTAGTGGTGGACTGTGAAGCTATTAATGACGCCGGATAGAGCATAACTGGTTGCTGAATGGGGAGTCTGACGAACCGGGAAGGTTTGGAGTTAGCAGATTCATTGTTTGGCCCTTGGCCTTTGATGCTGCTGGTGCTGTGAGCAAGGCAATAGGCCGGATGCAGCTGGGGAAGGTGGCAGGTGTGTCGAGGTTGACTGCTGAATAACTGAAGGCCTCAGGATATACACAAGTGGGTTGAGTTACTGATTTGATAAATACGATTATTTATGAGTGTTGTCCCAGATGACTGGCTGAAGAGTATGATTGTAAATGTGTAAGAGGGGAGGGGTGATGCCTGGAAAGAGGGAATTATAGAGGCATATTACTTTTGGACCAGGTAATTGATAGAGTCCTAGAAGGTATGATTAGGGAAGAGTGAATATTGATGAGATGCAGTTTAGGTTTATACCAGGCAGTGACCACTGATGCCATATTCACTGTTTGACAAGTCCTGGTAGAGAGGTGGCCTGCAGCCCTACCGGACCCAGGTTCAGATCCCAGATGGGGCAGGGAACAGTTCAAGGATTTGAATTTCATAAAAACTGACTTTACTGATCTACCAGATGACCCGCCAATATGTCGTAAAAATATCCCTGCTAATACCAATACACCAGTCCTGTATGAAACAGCCCTAGCACGTATTCAATATGGACAGTGGGTGTTAATGCCGAAGTGGTGACATGTGGCGGTGTGTGGTATGCAGGAGGACTACTGGGCCTTGAGAGCAGGCTATGAAGCCTATGCCCAGAGTCGGACACACAAAATATATATATATATATATATATATATATATATATATAAAGAAATGGGAGTTGTAGTTTGTTTTTGTTGATTAGGTGAAGACCTTTTGTGACAGTCCGTAGGGAGTTAGTGATGTGGGCAATGAGAAAGCTTGAGATTGAGGAGTGGCTGTTTAGAGGAGTTAAGACTGTGTATGTGGATGCTCCCACCCAAGTGAGAGTGAATGGAGATTTGTTAGGAGTTTTCTGTAAAAGTAGGCATGCATCGGGTATCAGTCTAGAGCTTCTTATTGTCATGATGCTTGAAGCTCTCGTATAACTTTAGAAATGTAATCCCACGGTTGATGTTTTATGCTGATGACTTGGTGCTGACTACTGAAAATGTAAGGGAGACAGAGGAAAGATTTAGGAGGTGGGGAGACGCAAAGGGATGCAGGAATTTTATAGTAAATGCAGATAAAACCAAAGTGATGATATCTAGGGCTGGTGGCTGTAATGTTCCATGTGTGGTTTGCCACAAGGGTGTGGATAGTAACTCCATCTTGAACAGTATTTGTGATAAGTGGGTATATAAGGGATGTAGTGGTATTAGAGGTAGAGTCCGAGATAATGTTGATTTCATGTGTGCGGTATGTTGGGGAGAGCATGTGGAGAATGTCAGGTGTGAAAGGATTGATCTTGCTGGTGAAAGTCCTAAGTATGTGGAAGAATTTTATTTGGGGGACATGCTGTGTAGGAAGTGGGGCTGGAGCTTGCTTTGTGGCTGGGATAAGTATTGGTATGGAGGAAGTTCAGGGAACTTGCCTCTTCTGACACTGAGAGTGCTCTCCCTTCATGCTAGAAGGATCTATGTATTTGTATGTGTTAAGATTGTAATGCTGTATGGGAGTGAGACATGGCAGTAAAGGAAGAGGATATTTGTAGGCTCAAACGTACAAAAACGACAATGATTGGATGGCTATGTAGTGCATCCTTGAACGAGAGGTTTGGGGGGGCTAGGATTGTGATTGAAGAGTTAAAAGGATGGATTAGACTGGCGTGTATTGGTGTTGTGATGGGAAAGGGGGGGGGGTAGATTGAGATGGTTTGGGCATGTGGAGAGGATGGAGGATGAAAATTGGGTGTGAGAAGTGTGAATGTCAAGGGTAGGGTTGTGAAAGGCAGACCAAAAAAAGACCTTGGATGAGGTCACAGTGTGTGGACGCTGATAAGGAAATGGGAGGCTGCCAGAGATTTGAGCAGATGGAGAGCTGCCATTAGGTGACAAAGGCAGACAAATGCAAGCATGTTGGAGCCTTTATAAATGACATGAACAATACGATATTATACCATTTACCAGTCCATGCTGTAAACTTGTGTAAACTTAGCAGGACTTTGCAGACACTTTTATCTCTTAATTTATCAAATATGGAAGGGGGAATTATGTGAATTTTAAGTTGGGTCATATCAGTTTGGGAACCACTGCTATACTGCTAAATACCAGATTTCGTGCAGGCAGGCAGAGATACAAATGCCTCTTCATGCTAAATCCCAGGGCTGGTCCAGATAGGACCAGGAATCCCACTTTATTTGGAGAATTTGGAGTTGAGTAAAGTACTTGAATCATTTGCCCATGGATAGCAGTTATGATAATTCTGTGGGATTATTTCAAGTGACCATTGAGGTTTAGTACTGCAAGTTTACCCAGCCGTTCACATCTTAATGTGGTCAGTTGTCGTTGTTGTTCTGTCTGTTTAATTAAGCAGACTCATCAACTGCAGGCAAGCAACTGCCCTGCAGGGCCATCCCATGCAGTGAACAAAAGTTGCCATGCAGCCAACAATGCCTCGCCACATTGAGATGGGGGGATTAATGTGGAGCTTTGGTTCCTGGGTGGATGTTGCATGTGTCCACTCAGTTAACAGGGGCACTATAACAGGCTTCACCCTGTTAGATGGTTATATGGTCACCACCCACATCCCTGAGCTTCAAGAGACTATTTGGATATCACTCAGTGTAGAGCCACCTTAAGTGGAAAGATGAGTAAGTAGTGATAGGATAATGTAAACACCCAAAGCAGCTCAGTACCTGCAGTAGAAGTTGTACAGTAAGCATCTGTGTAGCACAATACCTGCAGAGTCATTGTACAGCAACACAGCACTCATAATAGTAAATTTACACAACTGAAATGCTGGATGTTGTACTATAGTTTGTTCATTTTTTAATTACACAATGTAAATTGTCATTTCTCCGTGAATGCAAAGTTGTAATGAGATTAACATGAACATGATGCTAGTCACAAAGAACTGCTGTAGAAAGGATGGAAGGCCATAGTACTGTATTTTTCTGTAATTAAGCTATAGGAAATTGGCTGGAGGACAAATCCCCAAAGTTAGTAAAAAGTGGTATAAACTTTAAAATGGCTATAATAATTTTGTTGTTGGCTTGTCTGTGAACAGTGCATCACATCTATAGTGCATCTTCCTGTTAGTAGGATACTGTAGTGAACCAGATTAATTTAAAAGATTTCAAAGCGACAACATTACTGATGCTATTGGTAAAGTATAGCCAGTTTTTTCCGAGAGGGAGCTGGACCACTCCCGCAACTTGAATACTAAGTCATAGCTGCATGAGATTTGATATTCAGAGCAGGGCGCTTCTACAAACCACTGATTCTGCAATTGCGGAAGTGTGATTTCGTTTGCGGATTTGCATTTGCGACAAATTTTATGCAAATTTGCGGTTTTACGTTTGTGGAAGTACGTAAACCTTCCTGCAAACCAGCCTGACCTCTAAAAACTTTAAGTGGTTTGTTTTGATGATGGGCAACATGGATGGAGTTGTCTAAGTTGTTGGAGAAGTCTGACTGTGACTGAGTGAGGACTGAGGAGGTTAGAACCAAGGAACAGAGGTGGACTGGTGTGTCAACTTGTCAAGTGCGAGCTGTGAAGTGTAATAATCAATTTATCTGGTGAATGATTTATCTACAGTAGAGAATGATTTATGTTTATAGCTACAGAACGTGGTGAATGTTTTTGGTGTATCTGATAGAGCCAGGATTCCGGGGGCTTGAATGATGAGTGAATGGAAGCGTGGCCTATTGGATTGGGCAAATTTGGGTTGTCTACAGTAGACTTTGCTACTCCTCACCCTGCCCTAGGGTGAGAAAAGAGGTCTGGATGAAGATGATGATATAATTTTATATATTCATCCAGTACTACAGGCAATTTCCAGACAAAATAAGGTCACTTAGTCAGGATAGAGTAAATGAAGATGTAGAGATTATTGTTTCACCCATAGATTACGAAATAATATCATCCTAAACTTAATAAAATCCTCTAATGGTATCCAGAATATAATGAAACTGATGCCATAATACTGAAAGGGATACAAATGGTTTGCATTTGCAGAACTGCAAATGTCAATGTTTGTGGATTTGCGGCCGCAGAATGTAATGGTTTGAGATTAAGGATTTGCATTTGTGGAAGTGAATTTTTGCTTGCGGTGCCTATCTCTGGATTTGATAATCCTTAGCTTGGAGATGGGGGCATTTTTCTTGCATAATACTTAAATTAAACCTCCAGTCTTTGTGTGTGTGGTTGTGTGTGTGTATGTCCGACTCTGGGCATCGGCTTCACAGCCTGTTCCCAAGGTCCAATAGTCCTACATACCATACACCACTACATGTCATCACTTCGGAACTAACACCCATCGTCCATATTGAATACATGCTAGGGCTGTCTTATACAGGACTGCTGTATTGGAATTAGTGGGGATATTTTTAAAACATGTCAGCGGGTCTTTTGGTAGACCAGTAAAGTCTGATTTTTATGAAATTCAAATCCTTAAAACTGTTCCCTGCCTTCAAATGCACTAAAAGGGGTTAGGTAGCTGTCCGGGCGGAGTAAATGGCCCTATTGTATCCTCCACTGTCAGTTTGCATAATTATTTGCCTAATTATTTGCATGACTTTGTTTTCTGTAGCTGCATTGATCATTATGAAGTGGCCTCAGTTATGGGCTGAGAAGATAAATATAGGTATTCAGTGGTGGACCTAGGCTGTAGACAAGAACCAGTTGTATTGCCTATCTGTAGTTTACCATGTACCATTTGGAGGGGGTTTGGAAAAGTTTGTATAACCACCACCACCACCGCTGCTGCCTTACCACCACCACCACCGCTGCTGCCTTACCACCACCACCACCGCTGCTGCCTCACCACCACCACCGCTGCTGCCTCACCACCACCACCGCTGCTGCCTCACCACCACCACCTCTGCTGCCTCACCACCACCACTACCACTGCTGCTGCCTCACCACTACCACTACCACTGCTGCTGCCTCACCACTACCACAGCTGCTGCCTCACCATCACCACAGCTGCTGCGTCATCACCACCGTTGTTGTCTCACCACCACCACCATTGTTGTCACACCACCACTGCCTCACCACCATCACCCCTGCCTCACACCATCATCACTTCTGCCTTGACCTCCACCATCACCATCCCTGCTTCACCACCACCACCCCTTCCTCACCACCACTACCACCACCACCCCTGCCTCACCACCACTACCCGCACCATCCCTGCCTCACCACCACCACCCCATCCACACCACCCCATCCACACCACCCCTGCCTCACCAGCACCACCACTGCCTCACCAGTACCACTACTGCATCACTGCCACCCCTGCCTCACCACCACCACCACTGCCTCGCCAGTACCATTACTGCATCACTGCCACCATCACCACCACTCCTGCCTCACCATCACCACCACAACCCCTGCGTCACTTGCTGTGCCACCACCATCCCTGCCTCATTGTTGCTGCCACCACCACCCCTGCCTCACTGTTGCTGCCACCATCACCTCTGCCTCACTATTACCACCACCACCCTCCTTGCCTCACCAATACCACCACCACCCTCCTTGCCTCACCAATACCACCACCACCACCCTTCTTGCCTCACCAATACCACCACCACCACCACCTTCCTTGCCTCACCAATACCACCACCACCACAACCCCTACCTCCCCACCACCACCCCTGCCTCCCCACCACTACCACCACCCCTGCCTCCCCATCATCACCATCACCCCTGCCTCCCCATCATCACCACCACCACCCCTGCCTCCCCATCATCACCATCACCCCTGCCTCCCCATCATCACCACCACCACCCCTGCCTCCATCATCACCACCCGTCTCCCCATCACCACCACCTCCAGAGAGAGAGATACCCGGTAGATAGACAGATGTTTATTGACCACAAAAATACACCAATTTACATTATTTAGCATTAAATACATATATGGTCCAACTGGATATACAAAGAAACCCTTAACTAAATACTTATTTACAGCTTATGAAACATGTCAACACACCAAACACTTGAAATGTAATATATCAACACACCAAACACTTGAAATGTAATATATTAATGTCCTAAGACTATAAAATATCTTCTCAAATTTTAAAGCCAACAGTATAACAGGCATTTTTTTTTTTTTTTTTTTAAACAAAAAATTGAGATGAAAACAATAAAATAATAATAAATTTCATAATGAAAAACAGGATAATCAAGAACAGCCACTGACCTTACTCATAGGTCAATATGGCAGCTATATGCAAACGAAATAATAATCAGTATTTACTCACCCGCATGCTTATCACCTGTATTCCAACAAGATCTTGTGTACAATTTTACAAACACTAGGAACGTCCTCCTTTTCTAGGAAAAGGTTTTCTAATGTTGAAACACCATACAATTGACGTAATGTGGCAGTTCTCGACTACATGCCTCTGTCTGAATCTGGCCACACGAGCACTACCGTTGCTCTACCGGTAACCGGCCTCTGCCTCGCCGATTCCAGCGGCCTTCCTCGATTGCTAACCAGAGAAAGCTCAACCGCAACCTAGTCCATGAAATTCGTTCCAACTCGCACAGATTAGCTTTACTATTAAAAACATCGTGAACTTTTAGGTCTGGATTAATAATGATATACAGTTGCATTCTTGACACTGAATTTTGAATGTTCTTACTGTTGTTAATTTCAACCTGTATATCATCCACTTGGTTATTTATTAAGTTCTGTATATGTGTACTTAGAAATATGGGTACTGTAACTTAATGGAATACCTTGTGCGTGAGCCAGTGGGTTGTCCGTCATGGTATGTTTTACTTTCCAAACATTTCTTAAATACTTTAATTATTTAGCTTTAAATAGTGAACTCGGACTATAAGTACCACTATACAAAGGGCATTACTTGTGTTTCTTACACCCATGAACTGTTTCATACACCAGTTGCCGGTATATTATTTATTAACTGGTCTTACATCTCCACGTACCCAAGACTCGCACCCATATAGGATGGACGACATAAGGGCAGCCTCAAACACTTTCTTTTTAACACAGAAAGGCATATCATTTTTGTTAACGAAAGAAATAAACCTAAGTGCATCCCCATCACCCCCACCACCCATTATCCCTGCCTCCCCATCACCACCACCCACCATCCCTGCCTCCCCACCACCACCACCCACCATCCCTGCCTCCCCACCACCACCACTTCTGCCCCCCCAATCACCACCACCATCCCTGCCTCCCCATCACCACCACCCCTGCCTCCCTACCACCACCACCCCTGCCTCCCTACCACCACCACCCCTGCCTCCCCATCACCACCACCACCATCCTTCCTCCCCATCACCACCCCCATCCCTGCCTCCCCATCACCATCCCTGCCCCACCACCACCATCCCTGCGTCCCTGCCTCACCACCCACACCACTGTCCCTGCCTCCCCACCACCACCACCATCCCTGCCTCCCCATCACCACCACCATCCCTGCCTCCCCATCACCACCACCACCATCCCTGCCTCCCCATCACCACCACAACCATCCCTGCCTCCCCATCACCACCACCATCCCTGCTTCCCTACCACCACGGCCACCTCCATCCCTGCCTCCCCACCACCACCACCCTCCATCCCTGCCTCCCCACCACCACCACCCACCATTCCTGCCTCCCCATTACCGCCACCACCCACCATCCCTGCCTCCCCATCACCATCCCTGCCTTCCCACCACCACCACCACCCACCATCCCTGCCTCCCCATTACCGCCACCACCCACCATCCCTGCCTCCCCATTACCGCCACCACCCACCATCCCTGCCTCCCCATTACCGCCACCACCCACCATCCCTGCCTCCCCATCACCATCCACCATCCCTGCCTTCCCACCACCACCACCACCCACCATCCCTGCCTCCCCATTACCGCCACCACCCACCATCCCTGCCTCCCCATTACCGCCACCACCCACCATCCCTGCCTCCCCATTACCACCACCACCCACCATCCCTGCCTCCCCATTACCGCCACCACCCACCATCCCTGCCTCCCCATTACCGCCACCACCCACCATCCCTGCCTCCCCATTACCGCCACCACCCACCATCCCTGCCTCCCCATTACCGCCACCACCCACCATCCCTGCCTCCCCATTACCGCCACCACCCACCATCCCTGCCTCCCCGTCACCTCCACAACCACCATCCCTGCCTCCCCGTCACCTCCACAACCACCACCCTTGCCTCCCCGTCACCTCCTCAACCACCATCCCTGCCTCCCCGTCACCTCCTCAACCACCATCCCTGCCTCCCCGTCACCTCCTCAACCACCATCCCTGCCTCCCCATCACCTCCTCAACCACCATCCCTGCCTCCCCATCACCTCCACAACCACAATCCCTGCCTCCCCATCACCTCCACAACCACAATCCCTGCCTCCCCATCACCTCCACAACCACCATCCCTGCCTCCCCATCACCACCTCAACCACCATCCCTGCCTCCCCATCACCTCCACAACCACCATCCCTGCCTCCCCATCACCACAACCACCATCCTTGCCAACGACCATCCCTGCCTCCCCATCACCACCTCAACCATCATCCCTGCCTCCCCATCACCACCTCAACCATCATCCCTGCCTCCCCATCACCACCTCAACCACCATCCCTGCCTCCCCATCACCACCTCAACCACCATCCCTGCCTCCCCATCACCACCTCAACCACCATCCCTGCCTCCCCATCACCTCCACAACCACCATCCCTGCCTCCCCATCACCTCCACAACCACCATCCCTGCCTCCCCATCACCTCCACAACCACCATCCCTGCCTCCCCATCACCTCCACAACCACCATCCTTGCCAACGACCATCCCTGCCTCCCCATCACCACCTCAACCACCATCCCTGCCTCCCCATCACCACCTCAACCACCATCCCTGCCTCCCCATCACCACCTCAACCACCATCCCTGCCTCCCCATCACCACCTCAACCACCATCCCTGCCTCCCCATCACCACCTCAACCACCATCCCTGCCTCCCCATCACCACCTCAACCACCATCCCTGCCTCCCCATCACCACCTCAACCACCATCCCTGCCTCCCCATCACCACCTCAACCACCATCCCTGCCTCCCCATCACCACCTCAACCACCATCCCTGCCTCCCCATCACCACCTCAACCACCATCCCTGCCTCCCCATCACCACCTCAACCACCATCCCTGCCTCCCCATCACCTCCACAACCACCATCCCTGCCTCCCCATCACCTCCACAACCACCATCCCTGCCTCCCCATCACCTCCACAACCACCATCCCTGCCTCCCCATCACCTCCACAACCACCATCCTTGCCAACGACCATCCCTGCCTCCCCATCACCACCTCAACCATCATCCCTGCCTCCCCATCACCACCTCAACCACCATCCCTGCCTCCCCATCACCACCTCAACCACCATCCCTGCCTCCCCATCACCACCTCAACCACCATCCCTGCCTCCCCATCACCACCTCAACCACCATCCCTGCCTCCCCATCACCACCTCAACCACCATCCCTGCCTCCCCATCACCACCTCAACCACCATCCCTGCCTCCCCATCACCACCTCAACCACCATCCCTGCCTCCCCATCACCACCTCAACCACCATCCCTGCCTCCCCATCACCACCTCAACCACCATCCCTGCCTCCCCATCACCACCTCAACCACCATCCCTGCCTCCCCATCACCACCTCAACCACCATCCCTGCCTCCCCATCACCTCAACCACCATCCCTGCCTCATCACCACCACCACCATACCTGCCTCCCCACCACCATCGCTGCCTCCCCATCACCACCATCGCTGCCTCCCCATCACCACCATCACCCCCTGCGTCCCCATCAACCACCATCACCCCCAGCCTCCCCATCAACCACCACCACCATCCCTACCTCACCACAACCATCCACCATCCCTGCCTCCCCATCATCACCACCACCTCTGCCTCACCACCACCATCCCTGCCTCACCACACCACCCACCATCCCTGGCCTCCCCATCACCACCATCCACCATCCCTGGCCTCCCCAGCATCACCACCATCCCTGCCTCCCTAGCACCACCACCACCATCCCTGCCTCCCTAGCACCACCACCACCATCCCTGCCTCCCTAGCACCACCACCACCATCCCTGCCTCCCTAGCACCACCACCACCATCCCTGCCTCCCCATCACCACCACCATCCCTGCCTCCCCATCACCACCACCACCACCATCCCTGCCTCCCCACCACCAACACCACCACCACCATCCCTGCCTCCCCACCACCAACACCACCACCACCATCCCTGCCTCCCCACCACCAACACCACAACCCCCTGCCTCACCACCAACATCACCACCACAACCCCCTGCCTCACCACCACCACCACCACCACCACAACCCCCTGCCTCACCACCACCACAACCCCCTGCCTCACCACCACCACCACCACAACCCCCTGCCTCACCACCACCACCACCACCCCCTGCCTCACCACCACCACCACCACAACCCCCTGCCTCACCACCACCACCATCCCTGCCTCCCCATCACCACCACAATCACCCCTGCCTCCCCACCACCACCACAATCACCCCTGCCTCCCCACCACCATCACCCCTGCCTCATCACCACTACCCCTGCCTCCCCATCACCACCACCACCACCCTTGCCTCCCCATCACCACCACCACCACCCTTGCCTCCCCATCACCACCACCACCACCACCACCCTTGCCTCCCCATCACCACCACCACCACCACCACCCTTGCCTCCCCATCACCACCAGCATCTCTGCCTCCCCATCACCACCAGCATCTCTGCCTCCCCTTCACCACCACCACCACCAGCATCTCTGCCTCCCCTTCACCACCACCACCCCTTCTCCCCTATCACCACCACCACCACCCCTGCACCCATATTACCACCACCCCTTCCACCCCCTACCACCTCCATCCTTGCCTCCACCACCACCCCTGCCTCTACCACCATCCCTGCTTCACCACCACCACTACCCCCTACCTCCATCATTACCCTTGCCTCACCACCACCACCCTTATCTCACCATCATCATCCATGCCTCACACTGCCACCTTTGCCTCACATTCAACACCAACACCTAACCCACCACCATCACCCTTGCCTCACTACCACCACCATCATCCCTGCCCCACCACCAGCACCCCTGCATAACCACAACCTCTCCACCAATACCCTTGTCTTACAATCCAGCAATACCACCACCACCCCTACCTCCACCACCACCCCTGCTCACCAGCTTCACCAATGCCCCTGCCTCACTACCACAACCCCCCCTACCTCCAGCTACCACTATCCCCTACCTTACCACCCCCACCTTACCACCCCCACCTTTTCCTCACCCCTACTTCCACCACTGCCACGCCACCATCACCCCTACCTTACTACCATGACCAATGCCTCACCACCACCACTACCCCTACCTCCATCTCCACCACCATTGCCCTGGCCTAACCACCACGAACACCCCTGTCTCATCATCACCACTGCTTCACCCCACCTCCCCTCATCACCACCTCTGCCTCACTACCTGAACTCCCCCTATCACTTCTACCATATCACCACCATCCCTGCCTCCACCACCATCCCGAGCCTCAACAATCTCCCTTCTCACACCACCATCACCCCTGTTTCACCATACCACCGCCACCCCTTCCTCACCACCACAATCACTCATGCCTTACCACCACCACCGTTGCCTCATCACCACCACCACCACCCCAACCTCACGACTATCACCCTTGTCTCCCCACCACCTCTGCCTCACTACCTCCACCACCATCACTCCTGCCACACCACCACTATCCCTTCTTTGTTTCAATCACCCCTTACCACACCAAAACCACACCTGCCTCATCTCCACCACCACCCCTAAGCTCACCATGACCCTTGCCTCATCACCACCACTAACCCTACCTCCATCTCCACTAACACTGCCTTTGCCTCATAACTGCCGATACCATCACCCTAGTCTCACCACCGGCGGCGGTGGCTGCGGAGGAGGAAGAGAAGAGGAAGAATGATGGGGTGGTGGTGGACTGGGGGTGGTGTAGTAGTTGGGGGTGGTGGTGGTGGTGATTGATGGGAGGGATGATGGTGGTGGGGCAGAGATGATGGTGGAGGGGCAGGGGTGGTGGTGGACGGGGGTGGTGTAGTAGTTGGGGATAGTGGGGAGGTGGTGGTGGTTGATGGGAGAGGTGATGGTGGTGGGGCAGGGATGATGATGGAGGGGCAGGGATGATGATGGAGGGGCAGAGGTGGCGGTGGACGGGGGGTGTGTAGTACTTGGAAGTGGTGGTGGTTGAGGGACAGGGGTGGTAGAGGTGGTGATGGATGGTGGGGCACGGGTGATGGCAGTTGTGACGGGGCTGGAGTGGAGGTGGTGATGTGGTTTTGGAGGGGGATGGTGATGGACGGGGGTGGAGAGCGAATGGTGGTGTGGTGGTTGAGGGGTGGTAGATGGGCAGGGGTAGTGGTGGTGGGGCAGAGGTAGGGGTCGGGGTGGTGGTAGGGCAAGGATGGTGGTATTGGTGGTGGTTAGGCAGGGATGGTGGTTGTGAGGGTGGCAGTGCAGGGATGGTGGTTGTGAGGGTGGCAGTGCAGGGATGGTGGTCGTGGTGGTGGGGGTGGTGGTAGGGCAGGGATGGTGGTAGGGCAAGGATAGTGGTGGTTGTGGGGGTGGTGGTAGGGCAAGGATAGTGGTGGTTGTGGTAGTGGTAGGGCAGGGATGGTGGTGGTGGGGAGGGATCGTGGTAGTGGGACAGGGATGGTATTGGTGGGGCAGATAGTGGTGGTGGTTGTAGGGCAGGGATGGTGGTGGTGGTGGTGGCAGTAGGACTGGGATGGTGGTGGTGGTTGTAGTACGGCAGGGATGGTGGTGGTGGGGCAGAGATGATGGTCGTGGTGGTGGTGGTAGGGCAAGGATGGTGGTGGTGTAGCAGGGTAGTGATGGTGGTAGTAGAGCAGTGACGGTGGTAGTAAAGCAGGGATGGTGGTAGTGGTGGTGGTAGCAGGGCAGGGATGTTGGTGGTGCTGGTGATGGCAGGGCAGGGATGTTGGTGGTGCTGGTGATGGCAGGGCAGGGATGTTGGTGGTGCTGGTGATGGCAGGGCAGGGATGTTGGTGGTGCTGGTGATGGCAGGGCAGGGATGTTGGTGGTGCTGGTGATGGCAGGGCAGGGATGTTGGTGGTGCTGGTGATGGCAGGGCAGGGATGGTAGTGGTGCTGGTGATAAGGCAGGGACGGTGGTGGTGCTGGTGATAAGGCAGGGACGGTGGTGGTGGTGGTGCTGGTGATAAGGCAGGGACGGTGGTGGTGGTGGTGGTAGGGTAAGGATGGTGATGGTGGTGATAGGGTAGGGACGGTGGTGGTAGGGCAGGGAAGGTGGTGATAGGGCAAGGATGATGGTGGTAGGGCAGGGATGATGGTGGTGGTAGGGCAGGGATGATGGTGGTGGTGGTGGTAGGACAGGGATAGTGGTGGTACAGCAAGGATGGTGGTGGTGGTGGTAGAGCAGGGATGGTGATGGTGGTGGTAGAGCAGGGATGGTGATGGTGGTGGTAGAGCAGGGATGGTGATGATGGAAGGGCAGGGACGGTGGTGGTGGTGGGGCAACGATGATAGCTGTGGTAGGGCAGGGATGGTGGTGGAGCCGGTGGTAGGGCAGGGATCGTCGTGGTGGTGGTGGTAGTGATGAAGCAGGGATCGTCGTGGTGGTGGTGGTGGTAGTGATGGAGCAGGGATGGTGGTGGTAGTGATGAAGCAGGGATCGTCGTGGTGGTGGTGGGGTAGGGATGGTGGTGGTAGGGTAGGGATGGTGGTGGTAGGGTAGGGAAGGTGGTAATAGGGCAGGGATGGTGGTGGTGGTAGGACAGGGATGGTGGTGGTAGTGGTGGAGCAGGGATGGTGGTGATGCTGGTGCTGGTGGTTCTGGGGCAGAGATGTTGGTGTTGGTGGAAGGGCAGGGACTGTGGTGGTGGTGGTGGTGGGGCAGGGATGGTTGTGTTTTAGTTGTATGGCATGGATGGTGGTGGTGGTACTGGTGGGGCAAGGTTGGTGGTCGTGGTTGTGGTGGGACTGGGATGGTGGCGGTGGGGTAGGGATCGTGGTGGTGGTGGTAGGACAGGGATGGTGGTTGTGGTGGTGGTGGTAGGGCAGGGACGGTGGTGGTGGTGGGGCAGGGGTGACGGCGGTGGTGGGGCAGGGGTGACGGCGGTGGTGGGGCAGGGATGGTGGTGGTGGTAGGGCAGGGATGGTGGTGGTGGTGGGACAGGGATGGAAGTGGTGGTGGAGCAGGGATAGTGGTGGTGGTGGTGGTGGTGGTAGGACAGGGATGGTGGTTGTGGTAGGGCAGGGACGGTGGTGGTGGTGGTGGTGGGGCAGGGGTGACGGCGGTGGTAGGTCAGGGATGGTGGTGGTGGTGGGACAGGGATGGTGGTAGTGGAGGGGCAGGGATAGGGATGGTGGTGGTGGTTGTGGTGGGGCAGGGATAGTGGTGGTGTTAGGGCAGAGATGGTGGTGGTGGTGGCAGTAGGGCTGGGGTGGTTGTGGTGGTGGGGCAGGGATGATGGTGGTGGTGGGGGTTGTGGTAGGGCAAGGATGGTGGTGGTGGGGGTGGTGGTAGGGCAAGGATAGTGGTGGTTGTGGTAGTGGTAGGGCAGGGATGGTGGCGGTGGGGAGGGATCGTGGTAGTGGTAGGGCAGGGATGGTGGTGGTGGGGGTGGTGGTAGGGCAAGGATAGTGGTGGTTGTGGTAGTGGTAGGGCAGGGATGGTGGCGGTGGGGAGGGATCGTGGTAGTGGTAGGGCAGGGATGGTGGTGGTGGGGCAGAGATGATGGTCGTGGTGGTGGTGGTAGGGTAGAGATGGTGGTGGTGATGGAAGGGCTGGGATGGTGGTAGTATAGCAGGGTAGTGATGGTGGTAGTAGAGCAGGGATGGTGGTAGTGTTAGCAGGGCAGGGATGTTGGTGGTGCTGGTGATGGCAGGGCAGGGATGGTGGTGGTGCTGGTGATAAGGCAGGGACGGTGGTGGTGCTGGTGGGGCAGGGATGGTGGTGGTGCTGGTAGGGCAGGGATGGTGGTGGTGGTGGTGGGGTAGGGATGGTGGTGGTGGTAGTGGGGTAGGGATGGTGGTGGTGGGGTAGGGATGGTGGTGGTGGTGGGGCAGGAATGGTGGTGGTGGTGGTGGTGGTGGTAGAGTAGGGAAGGTGGTAATAGGGCAGGGATGGTGATGGTGGTAGGACAGGGATGGTGGTGGTAGTGGTGGAGCAGGGATGGTGGTGATACTGGTGCTGGTGGTTCTGGGGCAGAGATGTTGGTGTTGGTGGAAGGGCAGGGATTGTGGTGGTGGTGGTGGGGCAGGGATGGTTGTGTTTTAGTTGTATGGCATGGATGGTGGTGGTGGTACTGGTGGGGCAAGGTTGGTGGTCGTGGTTGTGGTGGGACTGGGATGGTGGCGGTGGGGTAGGGATCGTGGTGGTGGTGGTGGTGGGGCAGGGGTGACGGCGGTGGTGGGGCAGGGGTGACGGCGGTGGTGGGGCAGGGGTGACGGCGGTGGTGGGTCAGGGATGGTGGTGGTGGTAGGTCAGGGATGGTGGTGGTGGTGGGACAGGGATGGTGGTGGTGGTAGGTCAGGGATGGTGGTGGTGGTGGGACAGGGATGGTGGTAGTGGAGGGGCAGGGATGGAAGTGGTGGTGGAGCAGGGATAGTGGTGGTGGTGGTAGGGCAGGGACGGTGGTGGTGGGGCAGGGGTGACGGCGGTGGTAGGTCAGGGATGGTGGTGGTGGTGGGACAGGGATGGTGGTAGTGGAGGGGCAGGGATAGGGATGATGGTGGTGGTGGTGGTGGGGCAGGGATAGTGGTGGTGTTAGGGCAGAGATGGTGGTGGTGGTGGCAGTAGGGCTGGGGTGGTTGTGGTGGTGGGGCAGGGATGATGGTGGTGGTGGGGGTTGTGGTAGGGCAAGGATGGTGGTGGTGGGGGTGGTGGTTGTGGTAGTGGTAGGGCAGGGATGGTGGCGGTGGGGAGGGATCGTGGTAGTGGTGGTGGTTGTAGTAGGGCAGGGATGGTGGTGGTGGGGCAGAGATGATAGTCGTGGTGGTGGTAGGGCTGGGATGGTGGTAGTGTAGCAGAGTAGTGATGGTGGTAGTGTTAGCAGGGCAGGGATGGTGGTGGTGCTGGTGATGGCAGGGCAGGGATGGTGGTGGTGCTGGTGATAAGGCAGGGACGGTGGTGGTGCTGGTGGGGCAGGGATGGTGGTGGTGCTGGTAGGGCAGGGATGGTGGTGGTGCTGGTAGGGCAGGGATGGTGGTGGTGCTGGTAGGGCAGGGATGGTGGTGGTGGTGGTGCTGGTAGGGCAGGGATGGTGGTGGTGCTGGTAGGGCAGGGATGGTGGTGGTGGTGGGGCAGGGATGGTGGTGGTGGTGGTGGTAGTTGTGAGGCAGGGAGGGTGGTGGTAGAGTAGGGAAGGTGGTAATAGGGCAGGGATGGTGATGGTGGTAGGACAGGGATGGTGGTGGTAGTGGTGGAGCAGGGATGATGGTGATGCTGGTGGAGCAGGGATGATGGTGATGCTGGTGCTGGTGGTTCTGGGGCAGAGATGTTGGTGTTGGTGGAAGGGCAGGGACTGTGGTGGTGGTGGTGGGGCAGGGATGGTTGTGTTTTAGTTGTATGGCATGGATGGTGGTGGTGGTACTGGTGGGGCAAGGTTGGTGGTCGTGGTTGTGGTGGGACTGGGATGGTGGCGGTGGGGTAGGGATCGTGGTGGTGGTGGTGGTAGAACAGGGATGGTGGTTGTGGTGGTGGTGGTAGGGCAGGGACGGTGGTGGTGGTGGGGCAGGGGTGACGGCGGTGGTGGGGCAGGGGTGACGGCGGTGGTGGGGCAGGGGTGACGGCGGTGGTGGTGGGTCAGGGATGGTGGTGGTGGTGGGTCAGGGATGGTGGTGGTGGTGGGTCAGGGATGGTGGTGGTGGTGGGACAGGGATGGTGGTGGTGGAGGGGCAGGGATGGAAGTGGTGGTGGAGCAGGGATAGTGGTGTTGGTGGTGGTAGGACAGGGATGTTGGTTGTGGTAGGGCAGGGACGGTGGTGGTGGTGGGGCAGGGGTGACGGCGGTGGTAGGTCAGGGATGGTGGTGGTGGTGGGACAGGGATGGTGGTAGTGGAGGGGCAGGGATAGGGATGATGGTGGTGGTGGGGCAGGGATAGTGGTGGTGTTAGGGCAGGGATAGTGGTGGTGTTAGGGCAGAGATGGTGGTGGTGGTGGCAGTAGGGCTGGGGTGGTTGTGGTGGTGGGGCAGGGATGATGGTGGTGGTGGGGTTGTGGTAGGGCAAGGATGGTGGTGGTGGGGGTGGTGGTAGGGCAAGGATAGTGGTGGTTGTGGTAGTGGTAGGGCAGGGATAGTGGTGGTTGTGGTAGTGGTAGGGCAGGGATGGTGGCGGTGGGGAGGGATCGTAGTAGTGGTGGTGGTAGGGCAGGGATGGTGGTGGTGGTTGTAGTAGGGCAGGGATGGTGGTGGTGGGGCAGAGATGATGGTCGTGGTGGTGGTGGTAGGGTAGAGATGGTGGTGGTGGTGATGGTAGGGCTGGGATGGTGGTAGTGTAGCAGGGTAGTGATGGTGGTAGTAGAGCAGGGATGGTGGTAGTGTTAGCAGGGCAGGGATGTTGGTGGTGCTGGTGATGGCAGGGCAGGGATGGTGGTGGTGCTGGTGATGGCAGGGCAGGGATGGTGGTGGTGCTGGTGATAAGGCAGGGACGGTGGTGGGGCAGGGATGATGGTGGTGCTGGTGGGGCAGGGATGATGGTGGTGCTGGTAGGGCAGGGATGATGGTGGTGCTGGTAGGGCAGGGATGATGGTGGTGGTGGTAGGGCAGGGATGGTGATGGTGGTAGGGCAGGGATGGTGATGGTGGTGGTGGTAGGGCAGGGATGGTGATGGTGGTGGTAGTGGTGTGGCAGGGATGGTGGTGGTGGTGGTAGGGCAGGGATAGTGGTGGTGGTAGGGCAGGGATGGTGGGTGTGGTGGTAGTAAGGCAGGGATGGTGGTGATGATAGGGGCAGGCACGGTGGTGGTGGTGGTGGTAGTGATGGAGTAAGGATTGTGGTGATGGTGAGGCAGGGATGGTGGTGATGGTGGTGGGGCAAGGATGATAGCTGTGGTAGGGCAGGGATGGTGGTGGTGGGGCAAGGATGATAGCTGTGGTAGGTCAGGGATGGTGGTGGTGGGGCAAGGATGATAGCTGTGGTAGGGCAGGGATGGTGGTGGTGGTGGTGCTAGGGCAAGGATGGTGGTGAAGCTGGTGGTAGTGATGGAGCAGGGATGGTGGTGGTGGTGGGGCAGGGATTGTAGTGGTGGTGGTAGTGGTGAGGCAGGAATGGTGGTGGTGGGGCAGGGATGATGATGATGATGGTGGTGGTTAGTGGAGGGAAAGGGATAGTGGTGGTGGTGGTGGTGGTAGTGGAGGGAAAGGGATAGTGGTGGTGGTGGTAGTGGTAGTGGAGGGAAAGGGATAGTGGACTGTGGTGGTGGTGGGGCAGTGATGGTTGTGTATTAGTTGTATGGCATGGATGGTGGTGGTAGTGGTGAGACAGGGATGGTGGTCGTGGTTGTGGAGGGACTGGGATGGTGGCGGTGGGGTAGGGATCGTGGTGGTGGGTCAGGGATGGTGGTGGTGGTGGTGGTGGGTCAGGGATGGTGGTGGGGCAGGGATGGTGGTGGTGGTGGTGGGGCAGGGGTGGTGGTGGTGGTGGTGGTGGGGCAGGGATGGTGGTGGTGGTGGTGGGGCAGGGATGGTGGTGGTGGTGGTGGGGCAGGGATGGTGGTGGTGGTAGGGGAGGGGCAGGGATGGTGGTGGTGGTGGTAGTGGAGGGAAAGGGATGGTGGTAGCAGGGCTGGGATGGTGGTGGTAGTGATGGCAGGGGCAGGGACGGTGGTGGTGGTGGCAGTAGAGCTGGGATGGTTGTGGTGGTGGTGGTAGGGCAGGGGTGGTGGTGGTGGAGAGGCAGAGATGGTGGTGGTGGGGTAGGGATCGTGGTGGTGGGGCAGGGATAGTGGTGCTGGTCGTAGTGGGGAAGGGATGGTGGTTGTGGTGGTGCTGGTGGTAGGACAGGGACGGTGGTGGGGCAGGGATGATGGCGGTAGTAGGTCAGGGATGGTGGTGGTGGTAGTGGAGGGAAAGGGATGGTGGTGGTGGTGGTAGTAGGGCAGGGACGGTGGTGATGGTAGGGGCAGGGACGGTGGTGGTGGTGGTGGTGGTGGTGGTAGGGCAGGGATGGTGGTGGTGGTGGAGCAGGGATGGTGGCGGTGGTGGAGCAGGGATGGTGGCGGTGGTGGGGCAGGGATGATGGTGGTGGTTGTGGTAGGGCAACAATGGTGGTGGTGGTGGTGGGGCAGGGATAGTGGTGGTGGTGGTGGGGCAGGGATAGTGGTGCTGGTGGTGGAGCAGGGATAGTGGTGCTGGTGGTAGGGCAGGGATGGTGGTAGTGGGGCAGGAATGGTGGTTGTGGTGGTGGTAGTGGGGCAGGAATGGTGGTTGTGGTGGTGGTGGTAGGGCAGGGACGGTGTTGGTGTTGGTGGGGCAGGGATGATGGTAGTGGTAGTGGAGGGAAAGGGATAGTGGTGGTGGTGGTGGTAGTGGTAGTGGAGGGAAAGGGATAGTGGTGGTGGTGGTAGTGGTAGTGGAGGGAAAGGGATAGTGGTGGTGGTGGTAGTGGTAGTGGAGGGAAAGGGATAGTGGTGGTGGTGGTAGGGCTGGGATGGTTGTGGTGGTGGTGGTAGGGCAGGGATGGTGGTTGTGGTGGTGGTGATGGTAGTGGTAGTGGAGGGGCACGGATGGTGGTGGTAGTGGTGGAGAGGCAGAGATGGTGGTGGTGGAGAGGCAGAGATGGTGGTGGAGAGGCAGGGATGGTGGTGGTGGTGGTGGTGAGGCAGGGATGGTGGTGGTGGTGGTGGTGAGGCAGGGATGGTGATGGTGGCAGTGGTGGGGGAGGGATGGTAGTGGTAGTGGTGGGTCAATGATAGTGGTGGTGTGGCAGGGATCGTGGTGGTGGTGGTAGGGCAGGGATGATGATGGTGGTGGTGGTGGTAGGGCAGGGATGATGATGGTGGTGGTGGTGGTAGGGCAGGGACTGTGGTGGTGGTGGTAGTGCAGGGATGGTTGTGTGGTATGGATTGTGGTTGTGGTACTGGTGTGGCAGGGATGGTGGTAGTGGTGGGGCATGGATTGTGGTGGTGGTACTGGTGGGGCAGAGATGATGGTGGTAGTGGTGGGTCTGGAATAGTAGTGGTGGTGGTGGTGGTGGTGGGGCAGGGATGGTTGTGGTGGTGTTGGTGGGGCAGGGATGGTTGTGGTGGTGTTGGTGGGGCAGGGATGGTTGTGGTGGTGTTGGTGGGGCAGGGATGGTTGTGGTGGTGTTGGTAGGGCAGGGATGGTGGTGGTGTTGGTAGGGCAGGGACGGTGGTGGTGGTGGTGGCAGTAAGGCAGGGATGGTTGTTGTGGTGGTGGGGCAGAGATGATGGTGGTGGGGGTGGTGGTGGTGGTGGTGGTGGTGGGGCAGGGATGATGGTGGTGGTGGTAAGGTAGGGGTGATGATGGTGGTGGGGGTGGGGCAAAAATGATGCTGGTGGGGGGGGGCAGGGATGGTGGTGGTTGTGGTAGTAGGGCAGGGACGGTGATGGTGGTGGTAGTAGGGCAGGGACGGTGATGGTGGTGACAGTAGAGTTGGCATGGTTGTGGTGGTGGTGGGGCAAGGATGATGGGGTGGTAGGGCAGGGATGATGGGGTGGTAGGGAAGGGATGGTAGTGGTGGTAGGGAAGGGATGGTAGTGGTGGTAGGGCAGGGATGGTGTGGTGGTAGGGCAGGGATGGTGTGGTGGTAGGGCAGGGATGGTGGTTGTGGTGATGGTAGGGCTGGGATGGTTGTGGTTGTGGTGATGGTAGGGCTGGGATGGTGGTGGTGGTAGTGTTGGGGCTGGGATGGTGGTGGTGGTGATGGTGGGGCTGGGATGGTGGTGGTGGTGATGGTGGGGGTGGGGGTAGTGGTGGGAGAGGGATGGTGGTGGTGGCAGTGGAGGGACAGGAATGGTGGTGGTGGTAGTGGTGTTGGTGGGGCAGGGATGGTGGTGGTGGTGTTGGTGGGGCAGGGATGGTGGTGGTGGTGTTGGTGGGGCAGGGATGGTGGTGTTGGTGGGGCAGGGATGGTGTTGGTGGGGCAGGGATGGTGGTGGTGGTGTTGGTAGGGCAGGGATGGTGGTGGTGTTGTTGGTAGGGCAGGGATGGTGGTGGTGTTGGTAGGGCAGGGATGGTGGTGGTGTTGGTAGGGCAGGGACGGTGGTGGTGGTGGCAGTAAGGCAGGGATGGTGGTTGTGGTTGTGGTGGTGGGGCAGAGATGATGGTGGTGGGGGTGGTAAGGTAGGCATGATGATGGTGGTGGAGGTGGGGCAAAAATGATGCTGGTGGGGGGGGGGGCAGGGATGGTGGTGGTGGTTGTAGTAGGGCAGGGACGGTGATGGTGGTGGTAGTAGGGCAGGGACGGTGATGGTGGTGGTAGTAGGGCAGGGACGGTGATGGTGGTGGTGGTAGGGCAGGGACGGTGATGGTGGTGGTGGTAGGGCAGGGACGGTGATGGTGGTGACAGTAGAGTTGGCATGGTTGTGGTGGTGGTGGGGCAAGGATGATGGGGTGGTAGGGCAGGGATGATGGGGTGGTAGGGAAGGGATGGTAGTGGTGGTAGGGAAGGGATGGTAGTGGTGGTAGGGAAGGGATAGTAGTGGTGGTAGGGAAGGGATGGTAGTGGTGGTAGGGCAGGGATGGTGGTTGTGGTGATGGTAGGGCTGGGATGGTGGTGGTGGTAGTGTTGGGGCTGGGATGGTGGTGGTGGTGATGGTGGGGGTGGGAGTAGTGGTGGGGGAGGGATGGTGGTGGTGGCAGTGGAGGGACAGGAATGGTGGTGGTGGTAGTGGTGTTGGTGGGGCAGGGATGGTGGTGGTAGTGGTGTTGGTGGGGCAGGGATGGTGGTGGTGGTGTTGGTGGGGCAGGGATGGTGGTGGTGGTGTTGGTGGGGCAGGGATGGTGGTGGTGGTGGGGCAGGGATGGTAGTGGTGGTGTTGGTGGGGCAGGGATGGTAGTGGCGGTGTTGGTGGGGCAGGGATGGTAGTGGTAGTGGTGGTGGTGGTGGTGGTAGGGCAGGGATGGTTGTTGTGGTGGTGGGGGGGCAGGGATGATGGCGGTGGTGGTGGGGCAGGGGTGATGGCGGTGGTGGTGAGGCAGGGGTGATGGCGGTGGTGGTGGGGCAGGGGTGATGGCGGTGGTGGTGGGGCAGGGGTGATGGCGGTGGTGGTGGGGCAGGGGTGGTGGTGAGGCAAGGATGGTGGTGGTGATGGGACAGGGAGGTAGGGGTCGTCAGGAAGAGTACTTCGGGGGGTACGTGTGGTGAGGCACAGTGTGTAGATCAAGCCTGATTAGTGATAAGTAGCAGATACAGTATAATAAACACAGTATAAAATCAAACCTGATTAGCTATAAGTTGTATGGTATAATAAACACAGTATATTTGTTTTCAGCTTGATTTTGGTCTATCCATTCTTAGCAATTATTCCCTAAGGCAGGGGTGGGGAACCTGTCTCCTATTAAGGGCCATTAGGATAGTTTTAATATTCGCAGGCCATACAAGATTATCAACTGTAGCCCAATACATAATTTTATATATATATATATATATATATATATATATATATATATATATATATGAAATTGCATTCATTGATTGCCTCGCGGGCCTGATCAAATGGTCTTGCGGGCCATATACGGCCCGGAGGCCGGACGTTCCCCACTCCTGCCCTAAGGTATTTACAGCAATACAACTTAAACTATGTATCTATAACCAGATGCTGTAACCCTAGAAAGGGTGACCACAAACGAATTGCCACCTTGTCATTCTCTACTGCACCAGCAGGTTGCTTGCCCTGTCTGTCTTGTGTTCTGCAAACTGGTGGTGTGATTCTAACATCCTAATGATGAATTTACTACGTTCAGATGATAAACATTCTGTACTGAAATGAGTTTACAAATGCTGTCCGCAGCAAGTCATCAGATTTCGAATAATGGCTTTACATCACAAAAAAATTAGAAATATTACGAAGCATATGTTCCAAAGTATTTCAACGATACTTACCGGTACAAGTATTATTTCCTTGTGGGAAGGTTCTCCCTCCTTGTTAAGGGATCTTTGGATGTGGCATGTGTTGGGAGCGTAATGCTGTATTGTAGTGGCCTCTGGGCAGTACAGAGGGTATTTGTAGGCTCAAACTTACAGAAATTACAATGATTAGATGGATGTGTAATGCTTCCTTGAATGCAAGGCCTGGGGGGGGGGGGGCTAGGTTTACGGCTGACGTCTTGAGAGAGGATGACAATTAGGTGTGGAAAGTGAGAAGTGTGAGGTCATACATACAGTGTGACCTGAGGGATAAAGGGAGGCTACCAGGGATCGTGCAGCGTGGAGAGTCGCCATTATGTGACTAAGGCCGACGCATGCATGATGGAGCCCAAAAAAACGATGCGACGTACACTAAGTGAATTATGTAATTCACAATTGCAAAACTGATATTTGGCTCATCTGAATTATAACTACAGTAGCAAACCGTAAGCCAAACTTGTTTTTTTATTTCTTATTGCAAGCGAAATCTCACAGACTGTGGGTTATATTGGCTGACGACTCGCAAAAACAACCATGTTCAGCTTAATGCGACGCCATTAGTCTGAAATCCATTAAGGTTCTCGTGTATTTTGAAATTATTTTTATGTAAGACAAAAACGGCTACATTTTCCAGAACGTTTGTTACGAAACTTACTTCCATTTCAAGTAAATTAAGCGATGACTATGTAGGGACGTAGCCAGGCAGGAAGATATGGGGGAGGATATGCTGGTAGGAAGACAGGTCGGCAGGCAGGAAGACAGGTAAGCAGGCAGATATGGAAGTAGGTAGATAGGGAAGTGGGTAAAAGGCAGGTAGGGAAGTAGGAAGTTAAGTGGGCAGGGAGAGAGGTATGTAGGTAGGCAAGAGGGAGATAGGAAGGGAGTGACAGTTATGAAGGAAGAGAGAAGCATGCAAACTAACGGGCAGGTAAGAAGGTGGGAATGGAGGTAAGTATGTGGTACGGAGGAAGGTGGGGGGAGACAGACAGACAGGCAGGCAGAGAGGCAAGCAAGTAGGTAGGAAGGGAGACATGGAAGTAGGGCGGGAGGCAGGCAGGTAGGTAAGTGGCCAAGGAGGTGGGAGGGGAGGTAAGTATGTAGGCAGGTAGGTAGATAACGAGGTAAGTAAGCAGATTAGGAGGTACATAGCAAGGCAGGTATGGTTGTAAAATGAGGAGGTAGGTACACGGATGTAGGTAGACAGAGGCATGTAGGTAGGAATGCAAGAGGTATGGTAGGGAGGTAGCATGTAACTGGGTACAGGCGGTTGGCAACTAAATAGGTAAAGAGACAGCAGGTATGCGGGTTGAGAGAGAGCAGGTAAGCGAGCAGGGAGACAGCAAGTAGGTGGGCAAGTGGTTAATCAGGTAGCCAAACAGGCAAGTAGGGAGGTATTTCGGTAAGCAGGCAGGCAAGTAGGTAGGTAATCAGGTAGGCAGGCAGGCAAGTATGTAGGTAATTAGGCAGGTAGTCAGGCAAGTTTCGTTTTTCAAGGCTCCAACATGCTTGCATGTGTCGGCACTGGCCACCTAATGGCGGCTCTCCATGCAGTTCAATCCTTGGCAGCTTCCCTATTTAGTCCCTTATCCCTGAGGTCACAGTCAACGACCTCGTCCCAGGTCTTTCTCAGTCTAACTCTTGCCAACCTACTCCTAACGTTAAAACTTCTCACTTTCTGCACTTAATTACCATCTCCCATCCTCTTCTTATGCCCAAACCATCTCAATCTACCCCTCCATCGCAACACCAATACACTCCAGTCCCATCCTACCTCTCAACTCTTACATCGTAAGCCTAGCCTTTCCAGGCCTCGTACTTAGGGACACACTGCACATCCACCTATTCATTGCCATTTCTGTACGTGTGTGCCTGCGAATATCCTCTTCCTTTATTGCCCAGGTCTCATTACCATATAGCATTAAGCCCTGTCCACAAGGTGCCTAAAACATTGCCCTAAACAGTGCTAAGAACATGTCAGGAACATGCTAGATACATGCTTCCAAACATGTTCGTAAACTTGCCAGACTTGTCAACTGATTATCCCAAAACCTGTTCCCGGCTGGAAACGTCCACACCAGTGATGATAGCATGTCTTGAAACAAGTTTACGGGTTTGAACGTCCAGACGAGAAACTTGTATGCAAACATTTAAGAAGCAATGTTCTCTTCCACACACTCAAGAGACTCACCAGCAAGTTCAATCCTTTCACGCTTGGCAATTTCCACATACTCTCCCCGACACATCACACATATGAAATCAGCATTATCTCGCAGTCTACCTCTAATACCACCTCTCCTGTGCACCCATTTATCTCGAACACTCCACTAGATGGAATTACTTCCCATACCTTTGTGACAAATTGCACATGGCCACTTCCCCTCGTCGCTGACAGTACCGTCCCCAGCCCTAGATACTGTAACTTTTGTTTCAGCATTTACTCTTTAGCCCTTGTGCCCCATACCATCTCTTCACTTCCTAAATCCTTCCTCCACCTTCCTTTCATTCTCTGCAATCAACACAAAATCATCAGCATACATCTCCCACGGGAGTCCATTTCTGTAGTCACGAGAGAGGGCTTCAAGTATCATAAGCAGCAACAAGGGGTTCAAGACTGACCCCAGATGCACACCAACATTCATGGAAAAGTCCCCATTCAAAACTCCATTCACCCTTACCTGGGTAAGAGCACCGACATACGTGGCCATAGCCACCCTAACCAGCCACTCCTCGATCCCCAGCTTTCTCATTGGCCACTTCACCACCTCTGTAAGGACTTGTCGATGGCCTTTTCCAAATAAACTTACACTATGTACACTTCCCGTTTCTTTCCTTTCCTTTATATTTTTCCCGAAGCTGTCAACCAATTAATATGGCACAGACCCAAACTGCATCTCATCAATATACACTCTTCCTCTAATCATACCTTCTAGAACTCTCTTTATTACTTCATTATCTGGTCCAAATGCTTTATACCTGTAATTTCCTCTGTCCAGGGCATCGCCCTTCCCCTTGTACACAGTGACGGATACACACTTCAGCCAATCATGTGGGACAACAAACTCACATATAATCGTATTTATGGAATCTGACTAACCTCACTCCTATATCTCCTGAGGCTTTCAACATTTCCGAAGTCAACCCAGACACACCTGCTGCCTTCCCCACTTGCATCCTACCTATTGCCCTGCTCACAGTAGCTGCGTCAATCAAAGGCCAAGGGCCAAACACTGGATCTGCTGACTCCAAACCTTCCCTGTCCCAGTCAAATTCCTCATTCAACAACCGGTTGTAGTGCAAGAAGGTAGGTACTTAGGTAGGCAGTCCGGCAAGTAGGTAGTTAATTGGGTGGGCTGTCAGGCAAGTAGGTAGTTAACTGGATGGGCTGTCAGGCAAGTGGGCAGGTAAATAGGTAGGCAGTCAGGCAGGTAAGTAGGTAGGAAGGCGGCCAATTAAGTAGGGAGTCAGACAGGTAAGTAGGTTGGGAGGCAGGTAAGTAGGTAGGCAGGCAGACAAGTAAGTAGGTAGGCAGGCAGACAAGTAAGTAGGTCGGGAGGAAGACAGGCTTGCAGATCAGGAGGAACACAGGTAAGTAGGGATATTTCCAACAGACGTTTCAGTACACCCTCTCCACTACATTTTCTCATTTCTGTGACGAAAACATTCAAATATATACCTGTGTCCAGATGGTTAACTTTGTAAAATCTACAATAATAATAATAATAAATACCGGTAATAACAATAATGCTTTTGGTCCGGCCTGTAAGGTGGAGCCAGGATTCCGGGGCCTTGAATGATGTGTGTATGGTACATTTCAATGGGCAGGCTATCCATTCTTCAACCTCGTCACAGTAGAGTTAAAACGATGCACCCAGGAAAAGGATTACTTCATCCTTAAGCAGAGTAATGTTGGCTGATGCTGAGGTTGTGGACTAAGGTGCTGATACCGCTGGCTGATGCTGATGACGATAAAGATGATAAAAATGGGTAATATTCTAAACTTGGGACAGGACAACAAAATAAATTAATGCTACAAAATAAAATGAGAACTGGAATAGGAACTAAAAACAGAAAAGGTAAAACAAAAAGAACAATTATGAACTAAAAATATTAATAAAACGCAAGTACACGAACTGGAATATGAACTGAAAGTAGAAAAGTAAATAAAAAAAGGAATATGAACTAAATTTTAAACAAGTCACCAGATGCCCTAATCCCGTAAGGGGTGGCCACAAACAAATCGCCTCCATGTCGCCCTATCCCCTTCCAACTCTCTGCCCTGCTCCCAGCTCTAACCACCACCATCTCATTCTTGATCTCCTCCTCCCTCTCCCCCCCTCCACCTCACTCACACTCTCCTGGTCAGTCTCTCACTCCATCCTCTCCACATGCCCCCAAAGTACTAAAACAAAAATTAATCGAATGTGAACTAAATCAAAATGAAAAGTGGATAAGGAACGGGATGTCAACACCTTCCCTGCCTCTGGTTCAACTATAGCTCCTTTACACTAAGTTGTTCAGATTTTCGTCCTTTCCCAGTTTACACCCTGCAGCTCAGTGGCAGAACCAGACAGTACTGCGGCTCTACATCTTCTCCAAAGCACTTTTTTCGTGATTAACATCGTATTCTAGTGCTATTGTTCTACAACATTTCCACAGCATTTTCCTGAGTTGCATCGTATTCTAGTGTTAATCTATTATTTTACATCTTTTCAACGGCACTTTCTTGTGGCTGGCATCGTACTCTAGTGCTAATCTATTTTTCTACAACTTTTGCATAGCACTTTCCTGACTTGCATCGTATTCTATTGTTAATCTATTATTCTACATCTTTTCCATAGCACTTACGTGACTATCATCGTACTGTAGTGTTAATCTATTTGATCTAAATCTTTCCCTTTACACTTTTTCGTGACTAGCATCCTGTTCTAGTAATATGCACTTAGGAGTTGGGTGTAGCACCAGCCGATCAGGGTGATACTCCCGAGGAGGATGGGAATGCTGTTGAGAGGAGGAGTTGGAGCTCCTGTTTCATTAGCCATCATGATATCCTGCCCATCCCCCTCTGCTGACCTTTTCAATGTGACACTAACATGGACAGTAGGCTAACATACTCTCCCAAACACTTTTCTCTATCTCATGCACTACTCTACATGAGCTTTACATACCACACAAGGTACCCCACTATGTCACAGGGTTGATGCCAGCATGGGCATGCGGCTAAAAAACTCTGCCCCTGTACCTAGTGGCGGACCCGGGGGGAGGCATGACGCAGGCTCTGTCAGTGTAGTTTTTTGGGCCAGGATGGGATGGGGCTCAGATCTGTGGCAGAGGGTAGTCGGCAATGCGGTCCCCAGGCTGCCGCTTCTGCCCAATAAAGAGGGGCCCAAAACCAAGAGTAGTGCCACGAAAGGCTGCCCTTATCAGTGGGAATAAAATGGCGGGGTAGTTACAGTGACAAGACACACTTGGAAGGTGTCCCTGTAGCTGTCCAGGCAGGATGTCCCGAGGTCACTGCCACAGCTACTGGCCATGGCTGGTGGGCTATGGGTCCCAGGTCCCATGCCTGGCCTTGGGTGTATGCGGGTGGGTGGGGTCTCTCTCCCCATCATTATTACTGATTATGACAGAATGAGAAAAATTAAAGCAAGTCTGAGGGAAATAAATCACCCAGGGGGATCAAAGTGGGATCACAGAATGTGGGCAGTGGGAAGGGTAAAGCAGGGGAAGTAGCTGCCTGAAGCTATGAGCATATGGTGGGTGGATGCTGGTTGTGTACAAGAAGTTAGGTATAGGGGAGAATCTGCCAGAATGATTGCTGGGAGGGACTACAGGTACAAGTTATTCTGACAGGGGAATGGTGGTGTGGGTGTGATGGTTAACCCTTTAACCACGGGTGTCATTCCAGAATGACACTGCAAAAACTGGACCAAACCACAGGTGTCATTCTCGAATGTTTGAATATTTTGAATACCCCGCGTTTTTTCCGTGCGCCAATTGTTTCAAGGGAGAGTAGCTATTAAGTTTTTTCACTCCAGCCAACCTCCACCTCCCTCTTCCCCCCCCTGGGGCCCCACCTCCCACCCCCTGGGCCCCCCACCTCACCCCGGACCAAACACGCATCAGTATCTGTCCAGCTGTGTGAGTGACAACACTGCTGATGTGATAGTGAAGTGCAGGCAATTACAGTGCCTTTTACCTGCCTTAGTGAACACAGAGTGGGTGTTTATCGTATGTGCAATGTTCATATATGTTTATAGTATTATCATCAGAATGAGGTTGGCATTTGGTAATGGTGTGTGAGCGAAAAATAGTGATTTTACACCCCTCAATTCTAACGGCACTGCCCGTCCTGTGAAAGTCAACAGAGTCGTGAAACTTACATCAATGGAAAGCTGAAGGTTAGTACTTTCTATTGGTACCTTATTTTTTTTCTCTAGCTTTATTCTGTGCAGAGTTATTAAGGTTTAAAGGTTTGTTTACATTTGGCTGAAACCCCCGCGAGAGAGGACAGTCAGGCCAAAACAATGCCTGCGGTTAAAGGGTTAAGGAAAAATGGGTGGAATATGTCATGAATATAATGAGTGAATGAAAGGATTGTAGCAGTGATAATCTTGTTTTGTAAGCTCAATATTTCATTTATATCGCCGTATGCTCCACAGGCTGTCTTGGATAATGTAATAACATACAGATTCTGGGGCGATTCGATACATATGGTGCGGAGGAGGAGGATGAGATTGCAGTTTTGAGAGGGGACTTCAACGGTCATGAGGGTGAAGCAACTGAAGTATATGAACGGCTAAATGGCGGATGCACTTAGGGTACATGGAATGTGGAAGGGAAAAGGATACTTATATTTGGGGAGGCAAAGAACATGATTGTGTGCAACATTCATTTCAGGAAGAGAGAAAGTCGATCACATACGAGTCTGAGGGAAATAGTAGCCAGATTGACTATTTCCTGTTCAGGAGGGTTGATAGGAGGTTGGTGAGGTTGATAGGAGGTTGGTGAGGTGTGTTAAAAGTTACAGGGAGCGAAGAGCGTGTGCAGCAGCACAAGTTACTGATATGTGACATGGTGCTTACGGGGCAGGTGGTGAAGAAGAGGACCTATGCACCTAGGAGGAAAATATTGACGTTGCAAAACGAAGCAGTAAGGTATGCCTTCCATACCGAGACAAGTAGAGTTGTGGTTGAACAGGGAGCTGTTGACAGAACTGTTAATGGACAGTACAGAGCTGGCAATTACGATCTCCTGAGTTACTAATTCAGTGTGTGGATGGACAAAGAGGCCCTCCAAGACATAAAGTAACATGGTGGTAGGATGAGGGTGTAAAAGCTGCAGTTAAAGAGTAAAGAAGGCTTTTCTGGGAATGGAAAAGAGGTGGTAACAAAGAAATACTTGGCTGCCAAGCATAGGGGTAGAAAAGAGGCATACAGGGCAAAATTGGAGTCTCAAGAGACTTTTACTGTATAGCATTACTAGCACTGAAAGGAAGAATATGATATTTAAGGTGGCAAATCAGATGAAGAGGGAAAACAGGAATATTGTAGGTGTACAGTGTGTGAAAAATGATGAAGGAAAGATAGTGGCCAACAGTGAAGACAATAAAGATGCCTGGAGCATGCACTATAACTGGTTGCTGAATGAGGGGTTTGGCTAGAACAGGGAGGGTTTGAAGCCAGAGGATCCAGCGTTTGGCCCTTGGCTTTTGACTGATGCTACTACTGTGAGCAAGGCAATAGACAGGATGCAGTTGGGGAAGGCAGAAGGTGTGTCTGGGTTGACCTGCTGAAATGTTAAAGGCCTCAGAGATATGGCAGTGGGGTTAGTTACCGATTTGATAAATATGATTATATATGAGTGTGTTGTCCCAGATGACTGGCTGAAGAGTGTGACTGTAAATGTATACTGTACAAGGGAAAGGGCGCTACCCTGGAAAGATGAAAATATGGAAGCATACAACTTTTGGACCACATAATGAAGGTATGGAGAGATTTCTAGAAGGTATGATTAGGGAAAGAGTAAATATTGGTGAGATGCAGTCTGGGTTTATGCCAGGCAAAGGGACCCCTGATGGCACATTCACTGTCTACTAGCTTCAGGAAAAATAAACTGTATACAAAAGAGAAGGGATCTGTACTTTCTTTCTGTTGATTTGGAGAAAGCCTTTAACAGAGTCCCCTGGAAGGTGGTGATGTGGGCAATGAAAAAGCTTGGGATCGAGGAGTGGCTGATCGGAGTGGTTATGGCTATGTATGTGCGTGCCCGCACCCATGTGAGAGTGGGTGGACGTTTGAGTGCTGTGTTTTCTGTGAATGTTGGCGTACATCAAGGGGCCAATATTGAGCCTCTTATTGTTCTTCATGGTGCTTGAAGCCCCCTCACATGACTTCAGAAGTGGACTCCCATGGGAGATGTATGCTAAATCGTTGTTGATTACCGAGAGTGAATGGGAGATGGAGGAAAGATTTAGGATGTGGAGAAATGGTATGGGGCACAAGGGCTTGAGAGTAAATGCAGATAAAACAATTATATCTAAGGCTGGTAGTGGTACTGTCAGAGAGAGATAGTGGTTGTGTGAGGTCTGTGATAAGTTGGTGCAAAGAGATGTAGTGGTATTAGAGGTAGACTGCAATATAATGCTGATTTCGTGTATGCACTGTGTCTGCGGGAGAGCATGTGAAGACTGTCACACGCGAAAGGACTGATCTTGTTGGTCTCTTTAGTGTGTGGATCAGTTTTGTTGCTTGGGAGACATGTTATGTGATGAAGGTGGGCCTGGAGAGAGCTCTGTGGCTAGAATGGGGAGTGGTTTAAACATGTTCGGGGATCCGTCATCTTTCCTGACTCGAAGGACTCTCCCTCTATGCTAAGGGATCTTTGTATGTGGCATGTGTTCAGAGTGCAATCCTGTATGGTGGTGAAAAATGGGCGGTAAAAGAAGAGGATATTCTTAGGCTCAAACGTATGGAAATGACAATTATCAGGTGGATGTGTAACGTGTCACAATGTTAGGCCTAAGGAGGCCAGGTTTATGATTGAAGAATTAAGAATAATGGGACTGGAGTGTATCTGTGTTGAGATGAGGGGTAGACTGAGATGGTTTGGGCATGTGGAGAGGTTGGGGTATGACAACTGGGTGCGGAAAGTGAAGTGTGAATGGCGGGGGCAGGGTTGCGAAAGGCAGACTGAAAATGACCAGGGATGAGGTCAGAGTGTGACCACAGGCATAAGGGACTGACTGAACAGGGAGGCTGCTAGAGATCGAGCAGCATGGAGAACTGCCATTAGGTGACCAAGGCCGACACATGCAAGCATGTTGGAGACTTTATAAACACAAAATGACCCTACATTACTTCTGATCTCAGCCTATAACTCCTGGATATAAAGCTAGTTGTACTGATTTACTTCTGAAGGGACAAAATTATAAGAGTGCACTATCATGGGTAGAAAACAAGTTATACCAAAACAGTCGGTCCTTTAATTTTCACTTTTTGCTGTAATCAGTCAACTCAGAATGAGACTAATTTAGCAATATGCTAACTTCCAGTAGCAAATGAAAGTCAAATTGGAGAAAGCCCCAGAAATTGAAGTGTGTGGTGAAATGCTGAAGCATGGGGGAAAAAATGGGAGAAATGGAGTTCCCCCGAGCTAAGCCCTGTAAATGGTGGAATAGATATGGAAGATGTGCATATTGGCCTGGGAGGAAGGTAGAGTCCCAGAGGAATGGAGGTCAAGTACCGTATAATTATCCCCTGTACAAAAGAAAGGGGGGAAAAAAGTGTGGTAAGCATAGGGGCATTTGTATTCTTAGTGTAACAGGAAAAGTACATGGTAGGATACTTGACAGTTGGGAATTAACACAGGAATTAGCTGGAGAAAAACAAGGTGGTTTTAGGAAGGGAAGAGACTGTATAGTTATATTCATCCTGAAGTGTTTAGTGGAAAACTTTCTAGAGAGGGGAAAGAAGTTGTATGTGGCCTCCATGGATTTGGACAAAACGTATGACAGAGTGGATAGACAAGGAATGTGGAAAATATAATGAATATATGGAGTAACTGGGAGTCATTGAATGCCATGAAGAGTATGTATGAAGATGCTAGGACTGTAATTTGTATTGATGGTGAACTAAGCAAATTATTCTATCTGAACGTTGGACTGCAACAGGATGTGTCATGTCTCCAAGGCTGTTCAGTCTGTATATTGATGGTGTAATAAGAGATGTACAAAGTAGAACTGGATGTTGAAGCGACCCTAATTAGCAAGAGCAGCAATGGGAAACTTCCTGTTCTGTTGTTTGCAGATAATGCTACGAGTATATCGTAAAGTGAAGAAGAGGAACAGCAAGGCTTGGTGAATGAGTCTGGGAGTGTGTGTATGAAACTGAATCTAAAGGTGAATGTAGGGATGAGTAAAGTTGTAGTCTTCAGGAGAAATGAAGTCACTGAGTGCAGAGAGAGGCTGGATTGTGAGGGAATCGAAAGTGTGAGTGCATTTTAGTACTTGGGTAGCGTGATGAGTAAAGGTGGCATCACACTGGGCCAAAAGTGGCTAACATGCGAGCAGTTTTTGCGAGGCAAAACGACCAGCAAAGTTGAGTTGCCGTCACACTGATGTGTTTTTGCGAGCCAAAACGGCTAGCAGTGTCATCTGCCTTAGCACCTTGTGTTCATTTGTAAACAAACCACCACAGCGTACCCACTCCCTTTTCCTCAGTTTCTGTAACCACCTCTTGTACTTCAGCATCTCCAGAGCCATAAGGCAGTCTACTAGAGTTTTCCTTGCTGCAGGTTCCGTATCAAAAACTGGCCACAATCTTGTTTCCACTTGTTTGGAAACAAAAAGCAGACACCCTCCATGGCTGGTGATCACCAGTGTCCAAATACTGATTTAATGTCAAAAAAAATAAATAAATAAATAAAATAAAATAAAATAAAAACCATAAGAATTTAATTGTATTTACAAAATTTTAGTTAAAGTTTCCCTCTGTGATAAAAACTCATCAGTTACAAAATTAATACCCGGGATAGGTTCATTTGAGTTCTAATCCCACCAACAAGCTGTGAGAATATGGTTATCCATTTCGCCTCGCATACAAAATCCCACACACCGTGGGTCAGTTTGGCAAGCGGCTCACAAAACTGGCTTGCATGTTAGCCATTTTTGGCCCACTATGACACCGCCTTTAGGATAAAACGATGAAGTGCTTGAAAGGGTACAACAGGGAAGCAAGGCTGCTGGTTCAATGAAGGCAGTGATAAGAAACAGGGAAGTGAGCATGGAAGAAAAAAGTCGCTGCATGACAATATTGTGATACCAATTCTAACGTATGGAAGTGAAGCTTTGACCTTGTTGGAAGGACAAGTCAAGAGTGAGAGCAGTGGAAACAAGTTATTCAAGAGGTGCATGTGGAGTTACATGGAAAGACAGACTGACAAATGAGGAATTGACGGTGCGTTGTGGTGTGGATGTAATAGACGGTGTTAGGAGGAATACAATGAGGTGGTTTGGCCACGTAGAGAGGATGGAGAGAAATTAACGAGCGGATATGTGCGTGAAGCAGAGGGGGGAGGGGAGAGTGAGGGGAGACCAAGGATGAGATACAGGGATGGAGAGGAGAGGTATATGAGAGAGGGGGGGGTGTGAGTTGGGGGAAGGGCTGCGCATTGGTAGGGAACAGGGCGACATGAAGGCGATTTGTTTGCGGCCACCTCTTACAGGATTAAGGTGTCTGGCTATAGGTAGAAATGTCAAGTGATTTCAGAATTGCCTATTTGCTACTTATCATTTTACAGTACCATTTCCCTGCACCTCTCCATGGGAAGGACTTCTGACCTGGTGATGTGTTCATCTATACCACAAGGGGGTGCCTCATCCTTACAGTGTACTGGACTACACAGTACCTGCAAGACAGTCCCACAAGCAGTTTCTTACCAGTGGCTGAGAGATCTGCCAGGCCACACCGACCAGGGTTATGCAGCCACAATTCCAACCAGTCAGATTTTAAAAGTATTAAAGAACTACCTGTACAATGCAAATTCAGTTTACTCACCTATCAGTGTGGCAGATCACCACGGGGCTTCGTCTGAGTAGGTATGGTAGTGGGGTGGATCATGATGATAAGGGATGATCCAACGATTGAAAGCCAAGGGTTTATTGAAGAGTATGCTGGTTTCTACCATCAAACTCCATCCTGCCAAAAAATAGTCATTAGTATTAATTTATTGTTTTACTATGGAAAGAGTTGACAGTTAATCTGACAAATCAATAGCCTCTTTCACCCCAGTTAAGTACGGTACTTTCAGACTAGAAAATGCATTTGACTGGTACAATAGGACTCTCATGGAACCATATTACACAAGCTGAGTGACCCTGTTCTTCCGATGAAAAATCTACTGCAGCTGCGACTACTGTCATCAAGATCATGATACCAAAATCAGGTAATCTTCAAGGAGACATTACCACCACTCACTGTAAATATTACCGAATTTTTACTTACCTCTGAACTGATTCAGTGACTCTGTAATGGTACTGTACAAAAGTGCATTTTCGAATATTAGGAGGATCCATCAATAAACAAGAAAAATAAGATTTATATGGTCAGAAGTTTGGTTAGGTTAGCATAAAACATGTTATGTTAGGGTAACATTTGGTTTGAGTGTTTCGAAAATGTTAGGTTTAGATAAATCAGCACTTTGTGCCAAAAATATCCTAAGATGGCATTCATCTGTCTTCAGCGCCGTAGGTGACTAAACAATGACTCCTTTATAAACGCTTCACGACTTGTAACATCGAAACTTGAAAATGCACTCAGGAAATACTCAATCCCATGAGGGGGTTTCTTAGTTAAAAAAAATAAAAATAAAATAAAAATAAAAGTGGTCCTGGCTCCCTGAAGAGTATCCAAAGGAAACCCCGCAATGGAAATCCATTCCATTCAATACATAATTAAGTCTTACAGTCAGAGCTACACATTAGGCAACACCAATAACCAATGTTTACTGCATTTAGTAAAATGTTTGTAAAACAGACTTAACAAATACCTATGAAGCTAACCAGAGCAAACAGCTGAACTTAAGCCCTAATATTACAGTAGCTTTCCCTTTTGTGAAGGCTTACTATCCCACTCACTGACACTGGTGAAGATTATGATTAACATGGGCAACTGTTACAAGCTGTAAGTTTCCTCACAGCATTTTAAGATGCAAGCGTACCTAAAACACTTCCAAACAACCTCATTTGTACATTCAGCTGTTCATGTTTTAAAATGAATTTATATGAAAATATGGGGCTGACTGACATACAGGATCATGTGAAAATATCAAGACATTCACATGTGGTTAATGTAAAGGGAAATTACGTACAGTATGTAGGGTACTTTTATATTTTGCTGGAAAAGTATTCTGAAAGTAAGTTCATCTGAAAATTTAATACAGATATATGAATATTTAGAAATTGTCTACTTACTGGACAACCTCATAACCGACTGCTGCCCTCAGCCTGCTGGTCCTTTTATGTCCACAAACTTTAAATCCCGTCTCAGCTCTTGATGGACAAAATAAATAAAAGCAAATGACGCAGGGATTCAAGCTGTTTTACAGACCTACGTTCTCAAGGAAAATTTTAGTACCAGATACATATCAGGTGATTAGTTTTGATTTTCAAATAAAAGAAAACTGACGAACAAACGAAAAACACCTACTTGATGATATTACGGAAAGCTGCCTGAACGCCCCTGACTGTGTTTACTGCCGATCCTGCGGTTCCTGTCGAGTGTCGACTGGACATGACGTCAGCACACCAAAACACACTCAAATGTAAACAACTTAAAACCATAAACAGCTGTGGAAATCTAACTGGAAGAGCTGAAACCTATCTAAGGGGTTTCGCCCCGAAGATCCCCTAATGATTATAACCTACTTAGCGTGCGAACTAAAATATCTATCTATCTATTGCCAGACGCCTCAATCCCGTTTGGGGTGGCCACAAACAAATCGCCTCCAAGTCGCCCTGTCCCCCGCCATTTCACTACCCTGCTCCCAACTCACACCCCCCTCTCTCATATACCTCTCCACCCCATCCCTCCATCTCATCCTCGGTCTCCCTCCTCTTCCACCCTCCACCTCGCTCACATACACTCTCTTCGTCAGTCTTTCACCCTCCATCCTCTCCACATGGCCAAACCACCTCAGTGTGTTCCTCACAACGCTTCCTATCACATCCACATCAACACCACAACGCTCCTTTATATCCTCATTCGTCAGCCTGTCTCTCCACGTGACTCCACAAGCTCCTCTTAAATAACTCATTTCCACTGCTCTCACTCTTGACTTGTGTCCTTCCAACAACGTCCAAGCTTCACTCTCCGTACGTTAGAGTTGGTATCACAATACTGTCATGTAGTAACTTTTTTACTTCCATGCTCACTTCCCTGTTTCTTATCACTGCTTTCAAGGAACCAGCAACCTTTCTTCCCTGCTGTACCCTTTCAAGCACTTCACCCTCCAAACCTCCATCCTTACTCATCACACTACCCAAATACTTAAACGTACTCACATTTTCCAATTCCTCACCATCCAACCTCGCTATACATTCACTGACTTCACCTCTCTCAAAGACCATCACTTTACTCTTCCCTACATTCACCTTTAGGTTCCGTTTCTTACACACTCTCTCAAACTCATCCACCAAGCCTTGCAGCTCCCCTTCATCTTCACTCAACAACACAGTATCATCTGCAAACAACAGTACAGGGAGTTTCCAAACACTATCCTCTCTCACCAGGGCCACTCCAACATCCACTACCCTACCTTGTACCTCTTTTATTACCCCATCCATGTACAGATTGAACAACCATGGAGACATGACACATCCCTGTTTCAAACCAACTTTCAAAGAGAAAAATTCACTTAGTTCACCATCCACACGCACTGCAGCCTTAGCACCATCATACATACTCTTCACAGCATTCAACAACTTCCCATCTACTCCATATATTCTTAACACTTTCCACAATCCTTGTCTATCTGTGGTAGGTCTCCATATTATAATTGCAAATCATACTAGATAGATAGATAAATAGATAGATAGAGAGACAGATAGAAGCAGGAAGTCAAATGATGAGAAGGTGTTGTGTTTGCGAGAAGCGAGCAGCGCTAAACGCTTACACGGAGGAAAGCTGACGACAGCGGCCAGTAAGGAGATGATGCAGTTAGCTGTCAGCAGTCCTCTCGTGAACAAACACCCACGAGGAACACATGTGACACACCCCTGCTATACCAGAATTTAGGAAAGAGAGCTCAGACCTAGATTAGCCACCGAACAGGCTAGACAGAAGGAGACAAGCGACCCTAGAGAGAGGTCGAGACGGAGATTAGCCTTAGAACAGAGAGAGAGAGAGAGATAGCGAGACAGGGAGGTAGCTACCCAGGACTTATACTATTATACCTGTTTAATATTTCCAAGACAAATAAAAATAGTCCCATACTATTCTTTACCTCTCCCGTCACTACATGACATCTGGTGGGGAAACTACTACAAGATATAAAAGCCGCTCGACCACAAGTCTAAAATATACTTCTCTACAATTAACTACAAAGTCTTTATGACATTTGGTGGCAGCGGTGGGATGTCTCTTAATTGTGAGTCTGATGTTGTGGCAATTTGTGTGTCATCTGGTATTAACGTGGGTGGTTGCGAAAATATTCCTGTCATTAAGATATGATGTTATGAAATACGCCTCTTGTTTATTTATGTCCTAGCAAACTAGATGATTAAATAAGTTGAATATAGCTAATTTTAGCACTGAGAAGAAATGAGCAAGTATAATTTTACCCACTTGATACAGATCGTAGAGGTGTGTCGATACAAAAGTCGATCTCGGAAGAAAATACAGGTTTGATTGAAGATCTCTTGATAATTCTAGTGGTGTGTTGATGGACGATATTACTCAGGAAACTCCATGGCCTGGTATTTGTAGTGGTTAACGGCTGTCCCAGGCAAACCTCAACATAGAACGTCGAATTTCCAACTTAACTGTGAAAATAAGTGAATATGAGTAGGAGCTATGTGAATAATGAGTAATGAGTAGTGGGTGAGAAGTGCCTGGTGTCAGTCACACGTTGCTTGGCATGGCAGACTCGCGTTGTGATGTCATCTCAGCACATGGTGACGTCGGCTTCCCACACTGGTAGCTGTGGTGAGTGAATGAGTAGCGATGAGTAACTTGAGTGAAGACGGGTGAGTAAGATGAGTTGTAAATATGGACTTGGTGTTTTGCTGCGTGCATTGACCTCTTCACACCTGCGTAAGCGTTTGGGGGTTTGGTGGATGTAGCAGAGAGAGGAGGTGAGGTCTGGTGGTTATGAGTTGTGAGTCGTCTCTCACTCTTCGTTTGTTTGTTTGTTTTCTTTCTTTCTTGATGTATTCTTGGTCCTTTTTTCTTGTGATTTACCTGTTGTGGGATGAAGACTGCCGCTTCTTGTAGGTGCGTGTAGAAGATTATACAGACGACGTAGAGTTGTTAATTGTAGTTGATTGTAGATGGCTGTAGACTTTGTAGAACTGAAGCTAATCTTGTAGTCTCGGTTGCTTTTGTAGAAATTTGCTTTTAATTCGGAGACGATGTCCGCAGATTTTCTGGTTTGTCGTTAAGCTACCTGCAAAGGCCGGAGTGATCTCTTGACCTCTGCATCAGCGTAATGATCAGGGAGACGGAGGGGGCAGGAGCTGATATTGTTGGTTGTTGTCAATCTTGATATTTTGTAGGAATTTAATGTTGATTCGTAGACGAGGTTCGTATACGTTCGCTGCTACCAAATGTCATAAAGACTTTGTAGTTACTTGTAGAGAAGTATATTTTAGACTTGTGGCAAAGTGTAACAATTATGTAACGACAAACGATTGCATTATGTTACACTTTGCCAATTATGTAACAGTTGCATTAACAAGATGTAACTTTTATGTAACTTTAACAACAATTATGTACCTACAAACGATATGTAACAATTATGTAACGACAAAACAGTTGCATTAACAAGATGTAACTTTTATGTAACTTTAACTACAATTATAAGGCCAAGACACATATGTAATAGTTGCATTAACAAAATGTAACTACAATTATAAGGCCAACACAATTATGTAGTACCACAATGTTAGTACAATATTATAAGTCATACAATTATAGCACAATTCTGTATTACCAGTATCATCATACAAGTTAGGTGAAATATTAGACATTACTAAAGTGATAACTCAAATATGTAATGTATAACCTAGCAGTATTACCATTGCACAATTATATGCGTAATATTACTGAATAATCACTATTTACTATGAATAATATATGTATACAATATTCATACAATTATGTTACTTTACAATATTATGTATTTCACTTAATTAGCTTATAAGTTCATTATAATGTGTATGTAGTATGTATTAATATATTATAACTATTAAATGTCGATGGTACGCCATTTTTTGCGCGGCTGAGCAATGTGGTAGGTCTCCATATTATAATTGCAAATCATACTAGATAGATAGATAGATAGATAGATAGAGAGACAGATAGAAGCAGGAAGTCAAATGATGAAAAGGTGTTGTGTTTGCGAGAAGCGAGCAGCGCTAAACGCTTACACGGAGGAAAGCTGACGACAGCGGCCAGTAAGGAGATGATGCAGTTAGCTGTCAGCAGTCCTCTCGTGAACAAACACCCACGAGGAACACATGTGACACACCCCTGCTATACCAGAATTTAGGAAAGAGAGCTCAGACCTAGATTAGCCACCGAACAGGCTAGACAGAAGGAGACAAGCGACCCTAGAGAGAGGTCGAGACGGAGATTAGCCTTAGAACAGAGAGAGAGAGAGAGATAGCGAGACAGGGAGGTAGCTACCCAGGACTTATACTATTATACCTGTTTAATATTTCCAAGACAAATAAAAATAGTCCCATACTATTCTTTACCTCTCCCGTCACTACATGACATCTGGTGGGGAAACTACTACAAGATATAAAAGCCGCTCGACCACAAGTCTAAAATATACTTCTCTACAAGTAACTACAAAGTCTTTATGACATATCCACCCTGTCATATGCTTTCTCCAAATCCATGAAAGCCGCATACAACTTCTTTCCCTTCTCTAGAAACTTTTCCACTAAAGATCTAAGAATGAATATCTGATCTACACAACCTCTTCCCTTCCTAAAGCCTCCCTGTTCTTCTCCAACTAATTTCTCTGTTCTTTCTCTAACTCTGTCTATAAGTATCCTACCATACACTTTTCCTATTATACTAAGAAGACAAATGCCCCTATGATTACCACACACTTCTTTTTCCCCTTTTCCTTTGTACAAGGGAATAATTATACCTGACTTCCAATCCTCCGGGACTCTACCTTCCTCCCAGGCCAATCTGCACATCTTCCACATCCATTCTACTACTATCTCTCCCCCATGCTTCAGCATCTCACCACACACTCCATCAATTCCTGGGGCTTTCCCCGATTTAACTTTCTTCATTGCTTCCACAACCTCTATCCTACTGATTTCTACCTGTCTTCTCACCTCCCTCCTTCTCCCAGCCATTCCCCAGCCACTTATACTCGCATTACTTCCATCCTCTACGTTCAACAATTCCTTAAAGTGTTCTCTCCATCTGCTCACTTTTTCTCCCTTCTCCACTAGTAATCTACCATGTTTATCTTTCACTCCCCTGCTAACTTCACTTCCACCCTGTCTTCTCTTTTTCACTTTCTCCAGAACATTTTCTTACAGTCCCTCCACTTTACACTCAAATTCCTTCCAAATTCTGATCCACTCTCTTCTTACTCTCTCTTACTAATCTTTTCACCCTCTCTTCCTTTCCACATATAACTCTCTCTTCTGCCTCTCAACTTCTTCCACGCCCCTATTTCTCATCCATTCATTGTATGCTTTCTTCTTTTGTGCCACAGCCTGTTTCACCTCTTCAGTCCACCACGCTGTTCCTTGCACCCCCTCCGTCTTCTCTTCCTTCCACACACCACATCACATGCTGCACATATTTCTTCGGTAAATATCTTACACACACCTTCCACGTCTCCCATCTGCTCCAATTCATATTTGCCCAATCGTTCCTCCACTTCTCTCTTATACTCTGCCTTTTTCTCATCCTCTTGTAACCTTTCCACTCTCCTTGCAACTACTCCTTCCTCTCGTCTTTCCCTTCTTCTATTCCTCCATCTTACTTGCATCCTAATTCTGGCCACCACCAAGTAGTGGTCAGAAAGGCCACTCCCCCAACCTCTATAAACTCTTGCATCCAATATACATCTTCGCATCCTTTCATCCACACACACATAATCAATCATTGCCTTCCTTTCATTCAGTTCACCACCCACCCTTCTCATCACTCGCCATGTATACCTGTGGATCATTTTATGCCTGAAGAGGGTATTGGCTATTACCAACCCCTCCCAGCACACATGTCCACTAACGCACTCCCATTCTCATCTATCTCAGCAGGCACACCCCACTCACCAACTATTCCATCCACCTTCACATTACCAACTTTACCATTCATATCACCGATCAAAAACACTCTCTCATTCCTTCCAAACTTTTCCATGCACACTTCCACATTTGTCCAGAACTCTTCTCTCACTCTTCTAGCACGATCTTGCGTTGGCGCATACACACACACAATCGCCCACATTTGTATTCCAACTTTCAACTTTACCCACACAATCCTTGACCCAACTGATCCATACTGTCTTATGCTCTTCTTCCATCTTTTACTCACAACTATACACACTCCTTCCTTTGCCCTCTCATTCTCATCTACTCCTGCACATATACCCCATCCATACTCCCATTCTCTCACACTTTCTCCTCTCCATTTTGTTTCAGTTATTCCACATACATCCACTTTCGCATCCTCAAGCACCTGGACAATCTCTCTCTCTTTCACCTCATCATTCGCTCCTCTTACATTCCATGTACACATTACCAAGTCCTTTGTCCGGTCCTGGGTCGTCAACGTTTGGTCAGTCCTTGTCCGAGGCTTCTTGTTTGTTTTTTTAGTTAGTTGTTTTCCGGGGAGGGGCACTAACCCTCCGCCAACCCTTTTAGTCGCCTTTTACGACAAGCAGGGATACTGGGGGAGTATTCTTGAAAACCCCCCTACCCCCAGGTTCGTTAATTAAGGCGCAATCATCACACAACCATGTGATGGCCAAGGTACGTGCGATTATAAAGCAAATCTTTCTATACATCACACAGGAGACATCCATTAAAGTAGGATACAGGCTACTAAAAGCTCTCGCCGATTAAATTAAATCACTTCATATTCCGTACAATATACGAGCAGTATTACGAACAATAATGGAATCTATTTACGAAAAAAAAAAACACTAAGCTAATCTATAAAAAAACAAAGGATCTGGTCAACGCTTCATTCCAATACGAAATTTGTAAATATCGAGTCACTGTCGTAACTACGTTAAATTTGTTCTGGGCCAAGATTAATTCTGGTTCAAATAAAATTACAATCAAGTGTATTTTTCCACTTCATACTTACCCTTTTCTGCTGTTAAATCACTGCACCTTGATGTTTCTATATTCAGACCTTTCCATTTTTTCAATGATAATCACTTCCTCTTTCCAAGCTCACACATTTCTATTGTCTCAAATCACTGCTTCTGTTTACGTGTTCATTTTTTTCCCCCATTTTCAATTTGCATCAGTCTCAATGTTTCCATCTTCATATTTCCATTTCTTTAAATTAAAATGTTCAATTTGTCAGTACACTAAAAAAAAAAAAAATTTAGAAACAAGAACCCAAACATCTCTGGTTCTACCAACGTCTCGAAACGATAAATGTGCTAATTAATGGCCGAATTTATAATCTAAACAATTCTAGGTAAAATATTTACCATAAATAAAGAGGGGACATTGAGTATACAAGTTACTGCAGTCATGTCAGCCAAATGGTAAAATATAAACCACCAAACTCGTACATCGTGCTGCACATTCATGAAACAGCAAGGACAATTTGGATATGAAAATTTCAAAAACCCAAATGCCATCAAGTGGGTTCAATTCTCTATCAATCTATCTACCTACTGCCAGACGCCTCAGTCCCGTAAAGGATGGCCACAAACAAATAGTCTCCGCGTCGCCCTGTCCAATGCCACTTCACTGTCTTGCTCCCAGCTCACACACCCCTCTCTCATATACTGTATATACCTCTCCATTATGTGCCATCATTTACTTGCTGATTAAGTACGGAAAACAATTTATCACTAACTTTCGTACTTACTGTAATACCGTACTACCAGTTACATGCTGGCCTCCGCTTGAAAGCACCTCGCCAAATATCACCAAGGCCACTTCCTGCACCACCGTCACTTCCGCTGAGCTCAGTGGTCACTTGCCACACCAGTCACTTCCCGCACAGTCTTCACAAACTGGAAAAAAATATATAGTTAATCTAATTGAAAAATGAAGGCAAGGAGCTATAAACTATTTTCAACTGAGAAAATTTACGAATAACTAGAATATGGTGCAAGTCACCAAGAAATACTGAAGAAATTGGTACTGGTAAATATAACGGTGCGGGGGAAAATACGCTGCAAATGCACGGAGGTCAAGTCCAGTCACGGTGTAGTAGTTTCCCAGGCCAAGCTTCCCCTACAGGGTACTGCATGACAAATTTAAAAACCAAATTCCTGGGTTATAAGGCATATAGTCTGTCATCGTAATGAAGGGATGGAGCACTTTAAATCCATTCTAAACAGTCTGAGATGCACGTTCCGTACACCGAAACCATTGCTAAGTTATCTCCAAATAATTATCAAAATGATCTATAAATACAAGCAGATTTCCCGAAATATATTAACTTACAGCAATGCTTATATAAGTAAATAAAAGAATAATACAGGTAACTTATCAGAGAGGTAGTCACTCACTCCCCCTCCAGAACTCGACCGTGACTGACGTACCCTTTCCCCTCTCCCCGAGTCCCTCCCTCCCTCCGCATTCCATACCCCCTCCCTCCCTCCGCATTCTTCGCCTACCCCGCCCCTTGCTCGTTTAGGGTAACAATGTTTTGAATTTTCTGTTAGCAATGCATCTCTACCGCATTATAACATTCATATTTTTCCATTTATTCTCTCCCATTCTCCTTCATTTCTACCTTTTTCTCCCATGCTTATTTCTCTCTCTCTGTCTCGTATCAACCACACCTCTCACCCTTTCAGTAATTTAGATCCTCTACTGCATTATTTCAATTCGTCTTTTCCTTCTACTCTCCTCTCTCGCTCCTACCCTATTCTCACACTTATTCGTTTCTCCGATCCATTCCTCCTTTCAAAACTTCTCCCTCCCCCTCCATACCTTCCTCCTGCCCCTCGCCTTCCCCTCCCTTCCTTCTTCCCCCTCCTTCCCTCCTGGCCCCAATATCTTACCATAGTTTCCCATTTTAAAAATATCATAATATTTAACTTGGATATTTTCGCCCCTTTGCAGCCCATTTCTCGTAGTTCAAAGGCTGAATAAGAAAATACAAAGTTAAGGCTGTACATTCGCAAGCACTTATCGTGACCAGCGCCTTACTCTGATATTAATCTCTTGGAAAAGCTCGCCTTTTAAGACGGAGGAGGCAATTTTATGTAAAAAAAAAAAAAAAAAAAAAAATCAGTTAAGTGGAGTGCCCTTGTAGTGAAGAGTTACTAAATGGCAACTACCTATTCCCCCCTCCCCCCAGTTCGAAGCAGTCTCTACGCTGGATAAAAACGATCTCGCTCACAATCATCGTTATCATCAGCCTATCCCTATCATTTACAGGGTGGATAAGGTATAGAAACAAGAAAAATGAGAACGGTATACAGTAAACTATAATACCAACTACAGCGTTTTTTTTCCAGCCTGACAAAAATCCCTACCCCTTTGAGCTCGTTTGATGGTCACTTGTTAGGGTAGAAGGCTGATTTTAGCAGTAACCAAGGACACTCATTCCAACCTCACAAACAGGCCTTATCGAATTTCATGCAACCAAGACAAAGGCCCGTACTCTAGACTCTAGACCGTGGGATGAAGAACCTCCCTAACACCTTTTCCTAAGCGATTTGCTTTGTTTAATACACCTTACTGCATTATTCTGTGATGTAAATCCTAATATCGCCTTACTTTACATACACAACGTACAAGTTGATATTAACCAGCCATCTCGAAACATAAATCGACATGGATCATGTGCTAGGGAGCTTAACCGATCAGAATACGGACCATGAAAAAAAAAAAAAAAAAAAAAAAAAAAGTATTATGGAGTGTTGTGAGATAGGTTCGTACTCCTAATCACCTCCTACACAGAATACTTCAACTGCTGGCACGTTATTACTGGCTTGTGCTACTTATGCATACCGTTTCCATATAAAATTAAAATAAGACCAGGGAAGTACACACACTTTCATGCGGGCAAATGCCGAAACAGAAGTGGCAAACTGATGACAAAACCAAACTTTTACCCCATATTACGTGCACCTATTGTTTACTGGTTTACTTAGGATTTTCCTCAAATTGTCTTTGTTATACCCGTATCAAAAGACACTCGCACTAACTATGAAATGCTTTAGAGGTGTGTTAGTGCCCACATTAAGGCACCTTGCAACAGATGGATAGATAATTTATGTATGTACAGTACGTATATGTGTATGTAATCTCTGGAGACAAGTGAGTCGTGTTACCCAGAATGCAAACATGAAAAGAAGTGGGTTGTATAGAGTGTAAACACCGAGAATAAGTACCAATGTTGTCACAGAAAGGGGAGAAGGAAGCAAGAGTGAAAAGGTTTTCTGTAGGGGGTGTGGTTGAATGAGACGGTGAAGCAGAGAGGTAGAAAAATAAAGGAGGGGATGTCCTCCACGATATAACAAAATCCCATTCAAAATACATTTCCTTGTTCTGTACTGTTTACCTGTAACTGGTTAATCATACTTTTTCCATATATTCACAACCCTGCCCGTGTCTGTCGAAACCTGAACTTTCTGGCCTTCGATGGTTCAGCTTCCAAAACAGTTCAAACCAAGCAGGGAACTGACCACAATGTTACTTTTTTTTTTTTTTATTACCTTTGCAGTTAAAGAAATCTAGGTTTTCGGAATTAAAAATCAAACTGTAACTTATAATAACTTACATCACTTGGAACTGAGAAAACCGCTAATCTGGCACACGAACATAAAACATTTTATTAATGCTACCCTCAAAAAAGGCAAATGCCGTTTTCCTACACTTGCTCGTCACAGAAAATTGTGCTTCTATCGGACCCTATCAAAAACACGGACGAACCTAATCACTCACATCCTTCCATGGAATTCTATCATTTAAATACGAACGAACCTGACCATCCACATCCTGCAGGTATGAAGTACACGAAGCAGGTGGGATGAAGAAGGCGATGCTCCACTACCCTCCGCACTGTGCAGCCAGCAAACTATACACTATGCTAATAAAAACTGAAAGACTCCCAACTCTGTCATTGTTTACAGAAGCCTACGGCAGACATTTCTCAGGAGTGGCGGAGGGCGGACAGAGCTTTTCCTGATAATGCATGAAATTTCCCTGATCTCAAAGTGCTACAAAAGTTTACATGTATGAAACAACATAAATGTTTTGACTCACATACAAAAGAACATAGTGACATAATGAGAAATTTCACGGATACCTGGAAGCAATAAGAGTATAAAATGTAACATGTACTAAATATGCAAATTGCCCAAACATACGCCGAAAATGTCCCGTGCAAATCTGTCTTCACATGAAAACTGATAGACCAATTGAATGATGAATATGAATCAGAACCGTAAACATTCTATTCCCGCACATTAAGGACAATACCTCCCTAATAACGCAAAGATTCTGAGTGTGAGGTTGGTTTTATGAGTGATTCTGCGAGTCTGAGGCTGGCTTTATGAGTGATTCTGTGAGTGGTTTGTTTTAAGAGTGTTGTGAGTGTGAGGCTGGTTTTAAGTGATTCTGTGAGTGTGAGGCTGGTTTTATGAGTGATTCTGTGAGTGGTTTATTTTATGAATGAGTCTATGAGTGGTTTATTTTGTGAGTGATTTTGCGAGTGTGAAGGTGGCTTTATGAGTGATTCTGTGATTGTGAGGTTGGTTTTATAAATGATTCTGTGAGTGTTTGGCTTGTTTTATGAGTGATTCTGTGAGTTTGGCTTGTTTTATGAGTGATTCTGTGAGTGTTTGGCTTGTTTTATGAGTGATTCTGTGAGTGTTGGCTTGTTTTATGAGTGATTCTGTGACTCTGAGGCTGGTTTTGAGTGATTCTGTGAGTGTTTGGTTTATGAGTGATTCTGTGAGTGAGGTTGGTTTTATTAGTGATTCTGTGAGTGAGGTTGGTTTTATGAGTGATTCTGTGAGTGTGAGGTTGGTATTATGGGCACTTCTGAGATAAAAAGGTTGTTGGCTGTGATATTCGGAAAGTGTAATGAGTGAGGGGGATGGCTTTGTGTGGGGTTGGGTATATGAGTATGAGGTTGATTGTGTGAGTGTTGGGTTGGGTGTGTGTGTGTGGGGTTGATTGTGTGAGTGAGGTTTGATTATGTGAGTGAGGTTGATTGTGAGTGCGGTTTGGTTCTGAGTGTGTGGGGTTGATAGTGTGTGTGGGGTTGGTTGTGTAAGTGTGTGTGTAATGATGATGTGGAATAGTGGAAGGGAAGATGTGACTGAAATAAGAGCTACGAGAACAGTATGAGAGAAATAAGTATACTGCAACGACAAAAGTATGAGAGAATAAAGTATACCGCTGAGGATAGTATGAGAAATAAGTATACACCTATGACAAAAGTATAATACAAATAAATATAACACTAGGATGACAATAAGAGAAATAAACATACTGCTGAGAGGTAAGTGTGAAAAATGAGTGTGCAGCTGCGAGAAAAGTAT